>NW_027485337.1:7500-32500 GCF_050908995.1 Andrena cerasifolii | reverse complement strand
GGAAAACGCCCTAAAAATCCTTTTGCTTATCACATACCACTAAGGGGGGTCATGATCTCGACCATCTGGATCACGACCATGGGAACGGGAGTGACACGACGACGACCCCGAAGAATTTCCTTATATGGAAATTTCAAATGCATCCCCACTCATTTTTGGGACTATATAAACCCTTTGGTTTCTACCCTCTGCGGTTAAAAGCAGTACAGTTACGCGTAGAGTAACGTTGTGTCACGCTCGTACCGAGTCGGTTGAATTCAGTATGATCGAGCTAAAGTCTCCGTCGGAATCATAGTTGACCCCATAGAATCCGCGAGTTCGGTTTACATTCTATTGGGCACTTTGCAATAGCCGCTCGTACGCCCCGCATCGCCAGTGCGTCAACACCGAGCAAATTAGTGGTAATTTTTACACATTTATTACACTATTTAACCGCGACATTCACATTTGTACCAACTAATCTTGAATACACGAATGGTGTTCACTTCTAAATCGAGTTGATTCGTTAAAACCCATCTTTTACCCAGCGATCCTTATAAACTTAGTAGCGTCACCCACTGATACAACTTTACCGCTCGAGTTGTATCAAATAAAAATTAATAACATTTCCCGCGACTCCCTGATCTAGCATCAGGTTAGTTTGCAACCTTTCATCCAAATAAAGGAATTTTACCAACCTAGTGGCTCCCCGATTTCGTATCGGGTTCGTCCACGTTTAACCCTCCTACGGCTCCCTGATTTCGCATCAGGTTCGTCCGTATCCTACAGCTCCCTGGTTTCGCACCAGGTTCGTCTGTAAGTCTACCAACCTCCGAACAGCTCCCTGGTTTCGCACCAGGTTCGTCTGTGAATAATCCAACCTCCTAACAGCTCCTCGACTTCGCGTCGAGTTCGTCTGTGAACATCATCCTAGTGGCTCCCCGATTTCGTATCGGGTTCGTCCACGTTTCACCCTCCTGCGGCTCCCTGATTTCAAATCAGGTTCGTCCGCGCTTGACTCCATTCCTAGAGGCTCCCTGATTTCGCATCAGGTTCGTCCTCGCCGTCAATAATCCAAGCGGCTCCCTGATTTCGCATCAGGTTCGTCCGCGCACCTTACTAACAAATTCGTTAACCATATTCCTTGGGAAATACCCTTCTCGCCGGCCTCTCGCGTTGCCGCAGCCCCGGCTCGTAACAGAACTGGTGACAGCGGTGGGATGCTACTGCATTAGAATCGCCGTAAAATTTGGTTTTTAAATACGTTAAAATCACTCGTAATTTATTATTGACAATATACTAGTTTTCGCTAGTCAAGTCACTTAAGAAAGTTTCAAAATGACAAGCACACAGGCTAACGTCTCTTCTAACGACATTATGAACCTGACAGTTTCAATTGCAAACTCAATGTCGCTTTTGACGCAACGGACATGTATACAGAACATTACTATGTCAATTCCAACCTTCGACGGTGAAAGTCCACCCTTGACGCGCTTTGCACAAAATGTGGAAGACGGGTTAACTTTGATTCCTGAGGGTACGGAAGCTGAGTATCTTGCGATAATTTTAACAAAACTGATCGGTCCGGCACGTAGGTGCACGTTAGAGCACAAATTCAACTCTGTTAAGACATTAGTCCAACATTTGAAAAAGAGATTCGCGCCGGGAAGAAGTTTGTCATACTTCCAAGTAGAAATCGCGAAATTACATATTCGTGAAGGAGAAAGTCTGCGACAATACGTCGACAGGACCAGTCATCTCGTTTATTGTGCGCGCGGAGCTATTCGGGAAAGATATCTGGATCATGCTGAAGACTTCGTCAAAGAAATGGAAAAGGACGTTAAAGAAAACTTCATCGATGGTTTACCAGATCGAATTTCCTGGAAAGTGTCGGCTCAAACTCAAGACATCAAAACACTTGAACAAGCTTACGACGCCGTGCTCCAGATAGACAGAAAATTAAGGAATCGGCGACAGTCGCCCCGTAATGATTCACCCTCCAGGTGGTCTCGTCGAGAACATTACGCTGAAGATTCTCGCCACAACGACCGTCAAGTGTCGTATCCACATTCTCCAAGTAGGTACGACGAAAACAGGGATCGGTCTACAAGAACATCTGGTTTTGAAGAGGAACGAGAAGGACGGACACGTACGACGGCCTGGACTTTGCGTCACCGGAGCCCCTCGAAATCCCCTTCTTATCGCTCCGACTCATCGTACGCAGATGATGGAGAAAAACATTATTCCATCTTAAAAAATCCCGATAAAAATCGCAAGCCGAGTTTATACTGCTGGCATTGCGGTACGACCGGACATGACGGAAAATCCTGTAGGAAACATCCGCGTAGTCCGAGATATCAACGAGACTCGCGAGATTCATCTGTCGAATCTAACAAGTCTTTAAACTTCGATCGCGCTCAACGTATAGGCGACACGATGAGCGGAAACAAAGAAGCTCGCCAAAGGACAGTCCGCTTCGAAGAGGAAACCTCGTCAAGGAAGCACCTGCCCCACGCATCAAAACCAAGGTTCCAGAACTGGAGTCAGGAACGGGAGAATTCTTAATTGATGGCGGAGCATCCGTAAATTTAGTAGTTATTACCGCCCTGGGAGAAAATGCTACGATAAACTCTCGGGAAGAAATTGAATTAACTGGAATTACAACTAATCCAATTCATACATTAGGAACAACAATTCTTCACATCCACGAAGCTCCCGCACTTTTCTATGTGGTAAAAGAGCTTGCAATAGAAGCAGACGGACTAATAGGAAGCCCATTTTTAAAACAGGAGGAGGCCGAAATTTCCTATTACCATGGGACTTTGGTATTAAAAAATAAACCTACCCGACCTCTACGTTTTTCAAATTATCAGGACATACCTCAAACTAACAAACTACCGACGTCTACCAAACATCGTATTGAACCTAGGACGTCGCAACAGATTGCTATAACAATAACAAACCCAAGGATTAGGGAAGGATATTTACCACGTATCAAGACCCTCGA
Source organism: Andrena cerasifolii (assembly GCF_050908995.1). Classification (NCBI taxonomy): domain Eukaryota; kingdom Metazoa; phylum Arthropoda; class Insecta; order Hymenoptera; family Andrenidae; genus Andrena; species Andrena cerasifolii. The sequence goes on along the minus strand of NW_027485337.1, from coordinate 29,514 downwards.
ACATCTGTACATAGGGGAAGCAGTTGTAAAGAACAGTGAAGGAAAGTGCTACGTTAAGGCAACAAACACCAGCGATGAACCCCTAGACGTGGAGATAGAACCGCAAACATTGGAGCCGTTTGATATCTTCAGTTCATCAGATGAAGATTTTTACTCAGCTGCAGAACACCCGTTAAATTTTAAAACTAACGAAGATAAGAAACAGAAAATCTTGGAAACTCTAAACACCAAACATTTGAACAAGGAGGAACTAAATTTTGTTACAAATTTAGTTAAAGAATTTCCTGACCGATTTTATCTTCCTGGAGATAAACTAGGTAAGGCTTCCGACTTTAAACATTCAATTCATACATCTAACGATATTCCAATCAATACGAGACAATATCGCTATCCTCTCATTCATCAAAAGGAAATTCAAAAACAAATCAGCGCCTTATTATCAAATGGTATAATTACACCTTCTAAATCTCCATATAATTCACCTTTATGGATCGTACCAAAGAAAGAAGATGAAAATGGAGTAAAACGTTGGCGATTGGTGATAGATTTCCGCGGTCTCAACGAAATAACAATTTCTGATAAATATCCATTACCTCAAATCACCGAGATTTTAGATCGACTAGGAGGAGCTAAATATTTTTCAGTCTTTGATCTCGCTAGTGGATTTCATCAAATAGAGATGGATCCGAAAGATAAAGCAAAAACAGCATTCACTACTCCAAATGGACATTACGAATTCTCTCGAATGCCTTTCGGATTAAAGAATGCACCACCCACCTTTCAACGCCTCATGGATCAAGCACTCACTGGACTTCAAGGAACAGACCTCTTTGTCTACTTGGATGACATAGTGATCTATGCATCATCCTTACAGGAACATAATATTAAAGTCAAAAAGTTGCTAAACCGCCTTCGAGAACATGGATTAACCCTGCAGACCAACAAATGTCAATTCTTGCGAAAGGAAGTTGCATACCTTGGACACATTATTTCAAAGGAAGGAGTAAGACCCGATCATAGGAAACTAAAAGCTGTTCAAGATTTTTTTTATTTTTTTTTAATTTTTGAAAATTTTTCTAAATTATTTTAAAATTTTTTTAAAAGTATTATCTTTTAATTTCAAAAATGTTTTTAATTTTTTTTTAATTTTTTCAAATTTTTAAATTTTTTTTTAAAATTTTCTTATATTTTTTTTTAATTTTTAAAAATTTTTTAAAATTTTTTTTTTAATTTTTTTTTTAATTTTCTTAGTTTTTTTAATTTTTAAAATTTTTTAAAATTTAAAAAAAAATTTTTATTTTTTTTAAATTTTCTTATAGTTTTTTTTAATTTTTAAAATTTTTTAATTTTTTTTTTTAATTTTTTAAAAGTATTATCTTTTTATTTCAAAAATGTTTTTAATTTTTGAAAATTTTTTAATTTTTTTTAAATTTTCTTATATTTTTTTTTAATTTTTAAAAATTTTTTAAAATTTTTAAAATTTTTTTTTTAAATTTTTATTTTAATTTTTTTTAATTTTTAAATTTTTTAATTTAAATTTTTTTAATTTTTAAATTTTTTTTTAACTTCAATATTTTTTTTTAAATTTCAAAATTTGTTTTTTAATTTTTAAATTTTTTTTTAATTATTAAATTTTTTTTAAAATTTTTTTAAAATTTTTTAAAATTTTTTTTAAAAATTTTTAAAATTTTTTTTTAAAAATTTTGTTTTAATTTTTTAACAATTTTTTAATTTTTTTTAATTTTTATTTTTCTTTTATTTTACTTTTTTAATTTTTTTTTAAATTATTTAATTTTTTTTAATTTTCTTATAATTTTTTTAAAATTTTTTAAATTTTTAAAATTTTTAAATTTTTTTTTAAATTTTTAAAAAAAAATTCTTTATTTTTTATTATTTTTAATTTAAAAAAATATTTATTTTTGTTTTAAATTATTATTTTTTTATAATTTTTATTTGATTATTTTTTAATTTTTTTTTATTTTTCTTTTAAATTTTTGTATATTTTTTTTTATTTTAAATTTTTTTTATATTTTAAAATTTTTTATTTATTTTTGTTTTAAATTATTATTTTTTTTTAAATTTTTAAATTTTTTTTTAAATTTAAAAAAAATTTATTAATTTTATGAATTTTTTTTTTAATTTTTTTAAAATTATTATTTTTTATTTCAAAAAATGTTTTTAAAATTTTAAAATTTTTTTATATTTATTTAAAAATTATTTATTAATTTTTTTCTTTTTTTATATTCTTTATTTTTTTTTTAATTTTTTAAAGAATTTTTTAAAAAAATAATTTGTATTTAATTTTCCTTTAATTCATTTATTATTATTATTATTATTATTATTATTATTATTAAATATTTCTTGGACTTCCATTTCCGGTTTGTAAGAAGCGTGACGTGTGAGTGAGCAGTGTGAGAGATAGGAGTGAATAAGGTGTTAGTAGGACAGGTAGGGTGTGAAAAGTGGGTACAGAGGGAGAAGGGGGAGCTGGGAGTGAAGGGAGAGATAGGGCGAGGAAAAGGGGAGCGAGGGAGAGGAGGAAAAACAGGGTGGAAGCACGCGAGTTTTGAGGTTAGGGTAAGGAGGGAAGGATTGAGCGGGAGTGGAAAAGGCGGGAGAGTGGAGAAAGAGAGGAAGAGAGAGACATCGGGCGGTGAAGAAAGGAAATAAGGATATAGCGGAGACAGTAGATAAAGTAGAGAGTGAGAGAAGGGGAAATAGGCGGAAGGTAAGGAAGATAGGATGGAAGGGAAAGAGGGAGAAAAGGGAGAGGAAAGAGGAAAAGAAAGGGTAGAAACAGAGAGGAAGGTAGATGAAAAGGAAGAAGAGGCGAAAAGGAGAGGTAGGAAAACGAATGCAGAGAGACTGGCAAGGGAAAGGAGCATGAGTGGAGGAAGCATAGGTGAAATTGCGGAGTTGTGGAAGAGAAAGAGAGAGAAAGAGGAACAGGGTCATGGAGAAGAGAGTGGAATAGAAGCGTTCCAAAAGAGTAGAAAGGTAGGAAGATCACCGGAGGGGGAAAGAGAGGGGGGAGGAATAGAGAGGCTATTAAAGGAAATGAGGGCGGAGGTGAGGAAGGATCTGAAGGAAGTAAAGGAACAAGGGAGAGAGGCGAGGGAAGATATGGCGTCATTAAGAGAGAAAATGGAAGAATGGGAAGAGAAGTGGAGAAGAAAAAAGAAAGAGTTGGGAAATAGAATGGAAAGGGTGGAAAAAAGATTAGAGGAGGTGGAGAGAGAGGAGGAGAAGATCAAGGAAATGGAGGAGAGGCTAAAGAATTTAGAAATGAGGAGGAAAAAGGAGGAGGGAGTCGGAGAAGGAAGGAGAGAGGAAGGGGTGGGGAAGGACGCAGGACGGGAAGAATGGGAAACAAGGGTGCAGGGGATGGAAAGAAAACTAGAAATGAAAGAGAGAGAAGAGAGAAGGAAGAACATTATAATTAAAGGGGTAGGTAGGGAGGGAACGGCGATGAGGAGGGCAAAGGAAGTGCTGGATGTAGTAGGGATACAGGGGAGAATAGAGGGAGTGAGGGAGCTTGGAGGAAGAAGGCAAGGGAGGGAGGAAGTGATGCTGGAGGTAAAAATGGAGAGCATGGAAGTGAAGAGGGAAATAATGAGGAACAAAGGGAAGCTAAAAGGGAGAAAGGAAAGGATAGGGGACGATCTGACCTGGAAAGAAAGAAAGATGCAATGGCAGATAAGGGTGGTAGGAGAAGAGGAGGAAAGAAAAGGGAATAGAGTGAGAGTAAAGTACGGGAAGATAGAGATAGAGGGGAAAACGTGGTTCTGGGATGAGCAGGGAGAGGTACTAAGAGACTGGAGAGGGAAGGAGAGGGGAAGGGCAGAATGGGGAGCAAAAGAGGTGCGAGAAGGAGAAAGGGGCAGGGAAGAGGTGGGAAAGAAAGAAGGGAGACAGGGAGCGGAAGGGTCAAAAAACTAAGGGTGGAGGGAGAGAAAAGGGGAGCGACAGAACAAACGGAAGAAACGAAAAGTTGGAAGATAGCGTTCTGGAACGTAGCGGGGGTGGCAAACAAGGAGGTGGAATTTTGGAAGGGGATAGGGGAATGGGAAGTAATAGTGCTTTTGGAGACATGGATAGAAGAGAAGGGATGGGACAGGATTAAGCACAGGCTGCCGACGGGATACAGGTGGAAGACGCAGTGGGCAAAGAGAAGGAATAAGAGGGGGAGAGCGATGGGAGGCATAGTGATAGGGGTGAGGGAAGAGATGGAAGTAGGACAGGAACGAGATCAGGGAGAAGAAGAAGGAATTTTGGTGGAAAGAATAAAGGCGGGGGAGGAAGAATGGACGGTGGTGGCAGTATACGTGAACGAGGGCATAGAGAGGAAGCTGGAAAGGATCAGAGGATGGATGGAGGGGCAGAAGGAGGGAGAGAGGACAATAATAGGGGGGGACTTCAATGCGAGGACAGGAACGCTAGGCGGCAGGATAGAGGGAGGAGAGGAGGAGGAGGAGGGAGGGGGAAGAAAGTCGAAAGATAGGAAGGTAAATAGGGACGGAAGAAGTTTAGTAAAACTAATAGATGAGACGGGGTGGGAAATCTTGAACGGGAACATAGAGGGGGACGAAGAGGGGGAATGCACGTACACGGGGGGAAGAGGGGCGACGGTGATCGATTATGTGTTGGGGGACGAGAGGACAAGAATGGGGGTGGAAAGGATGGAGATAGGGGACAGAGTGGAGTCAGATCACTACCCGGTGGTGGTGACGATGAGGGAGGGAGGAGTGGGGGAGAGAAGAGGAAAAGTGAGGGAAAGAAAGGTAGGAGGAGGGCGGTGGTCGGCAAGGATGAAAGAGGAGTTTAGGAGGGGGATGGAAGGAGTGGGCATAGAAGGGGAAGGGATACAGGAGGCGGTGAGTAAGATAACAGAAAGGATTAAGGAGGTGATGAGGAAAGGGGAGGAGAAGGGGGGCAAGGAGGAAAGGCGGAAGGAGGGGTGGTGGGACGGAGAAACCAGGGAAATGAAGAGGCAGGTGAGAAGAGGGCTAAGGAGATGGAGAGGGGGGGAGGGATCGAGGGAAGAGTACAAAAGGAAAAGGAGAGAGTACAATGAACTGTGCGAGAGGAAAAAGGGGAAGAGAGGGAGAGGATGATAAGGGAGGTAGCGGAAGCGAAAACGGAAAACAAAGTATGGGAGATAGTGAACAGGGGAAGGAAAAAAAGGAAGCGGGTGGACGAAAAGATAAAGAGTGAGGAGTGGAAGGAATATTTCATGGGACTGCTAGGGGGAGTGGAAAACAGGGTAAGGATGGGAGGGGAGGGGAGTAGGAGGAAGGGAGAGGAAGAAGGAATAAGCAAAGAGGAAATAAGAAAGGTATTGAGGAGACTGAAGGAGGGAAAGGCGATGGGAGGGGACGGGATACCAAACGAAGCCTGGAATGCTGGCGGAGAGAAGGGGGCAGAGGCAGCATGGGAGATCTGCAGGAGAGTATGGGAGGGAGAAGGATGGCCGCAGGGGTGGAAGGAGGGGTTAATAGCCCCACTGGTGAAGAAGGGAAGGGGGACTGGGGTGCAGGACTACAGGGGAGTTACGCTGATGCCGACCCTGTATAAGGTGTATGCAGCGGTACTGGGAGAGAGATTGGAACAGGAGGTGGAAGGGAAGGGGATGATCCCGGAAAATCAAGCAGGGTTCAGGAGAGGGAGAGGAACAGTGGACCAAATTTACGTGCTAAATCACATGATAGGGAAGCAAACCAGAAGGGGCAAGGGTAAACTGGTAGCGCTGTTCGTGGACCTGAAGGCTGCGTTCGACACGGTGGACAGGAGTAAATTATGGGAGGCAATGGAGAAGAGAGGGGTAAGGGAGGGGTTGAGGGAGAGGGTTAAGGAAATATATAGGGAGACAATTAGCAGAGTAAAGGTGGGAGGGGAGGTAGGGGAGGGTTTCTGGACGTCGAGAGGGCTAAGGCAAGGGTGCCCGCTGAGCCCCATACTATTCAACATACTGATAGCGGATGTGGAGGAGGAGCTAAATAAAGGGAATTGGGGAGGGGTGAGAATAGGAGACAGGAGGATATGCTCCCTGGCATATGCGGATGATCTAGTGTTACTGGCGGGAAAAGAGGAAGAGATGGAGTGTATGATAAGGCGGCTAGAAAGATACATGGAGGGAAAGAACCTAGAGGTTAATGTGGCAAAGACAAAGGTGGTAAGGTTCAGAAAAGGGGGAGGGAGAGACAGAAAGGTGGAATGGAAATGGAAAGGAAGGGAGATTGAGGAAGTAAAGGAGTTTAAGTATTTAGGGTATGTATTCAAGAAAAACGGGGGACATGAGGCGCACATACAGGACAGGGTGAAAAAGGCAGGGGTCGTAATGAGACAGGTCTGGGGAATTGGAAAAAGGAAATTTGGAAAGGACTGGGGAAGGAGGATGTGGCTGTTCGATGCGCTGGTGTGGACGGTTTTGGGGTACGGGGCGGAGGTATGGGGGTGGAAGGAGAGGGAGGAGGTAGAGAGGGTACAGGAAAGATTCATAAGATGGTCGTTGGGGGTAGACTGGAGGACGCCAGGATATATGGTGAGGGAGGAGACAAAGAGGGAAAAGCTGAGGACGTGGGCGGGGGGAAGGGCGTGGAAATACGAGGAGAAGCTGAGCAGGGGAGAGGGAGGGGAGTTGGCCAGATTATGTCTGAAAGAGGTGAAGGAGAGGGAGAGGGAGGAGGGGAGAGAGTTGTCTAGGTGGGAAATAGAGAGAAAGGAGTTTAGGATGGAGAGAGGAGGGAGTGAAGGTAACGAAAGGGAAAGGGAAAGAGGGGGGTACGAAGAAATGGAGAAAGAAGACAGCAGGAGACAGGCAGAGGAGAGAAGGGAAAAAATAAGGGAGTCCAAATACAACAGATGGTACAGGGAGATAGTAACAAAGGGGATTCCGAAATATCTGGCAGCGGGATGGAGTGAAGGGAGGTACAGGAGGATAGCAAGATTTAGGCTGGGGAACGAAATGAGGGGGGGGAGGTACTGGGAGAAGGAAGAGGAGAGGAGATGCAGGGTATGCGGGGGGAAGAAGAGACGTGGGAACACGTTTTAGAGAGATGTGCAAGGGAAGAAGAGGGAGGGGAGAGAGGAATAGGGGAAATGATAAAGGAAATATTGGATGAAGGAGGTAAGGGAGAGGAATGGATGAAGAGGATAGAGGAAATGAGACGGGAGTGGGAAGGAGGAAACGGGGAGATAGGAGAGGGAAGGAGGGAGGGAGAAAGGAACTAATGAATGAAAGGAGGAATGGAATGAAAGAAAGGAAATGGAGGTCGAAGGCGGAGGAAAGGGGAGGAGAAGAGAGCGGAAAAGGCGTAGTCTTAAGGGTAGAAAACGGAAGGCGAGAGATAAAGGGGAATAGTATAAGAGCGTGGATAGAGGGGGGGGCGGCGAGCGGGAGAGCGGAGAGGGAGAGCGAGCGAGGCGAGTGCGATGGAAGTAGGATAAGGACTTAGGATAAGGATAGGATAAGATTAGGTTAAGGAAAATGTAAAGGAGACATGTAACCCTGAGGGGAAGCAATAAATCACACATACATTAAATATTTCTTTATTTTAATTTTTAAATTTTTTTAAAAAATTTTTATTTATTTTTATTTGTTTATATTTTTTGTTGATTTTAAAATTTTTTTCAATTTTTTAAAATTATTTTTTTTATTTTAAATTTTTTTAATTTTTTTTTAAAGTTTGTTTTAATTTTTTAACCATTTAAAATTTTTTGTATTTATGTTTTTTAATTTTTAAATTTTTTTTTAATTTTTATTTAATTTTTTTAATTTTTTTAAAAAGAAATTTCTTCATTTTTGATTTTTTTAATTTTTAAATTTTTTTTATTTATTTTTGTTTTAAATTATTTTTTTTAATTTTTAAAATTTTTTTAAAATTTAAAAAAAAATTTTATTAAATTTTTAAAAAATTTTTAAATTTTTTTTAAAATTATTATTTTTTATTTCAAAAAATGTTTTTTAAATTTTTAAATTTTTTTTTTATATTTTGATTTTTCTTTTATTTTAATTTTTTAAATTTTTTAAAATTTTATAAAATTTAAAAAAAAAAATTTCATTTATTTTGATTTTTTTATTTATTTTTTAAAAAATTATTTATATTTTTTTATCTTTTTAATTTTTTTTAAATTTTTTAAATTTTTAAATTTTTTTTTTAATTTTCTTATATTTTTTTTTAATTTTTTTAAAACTATTTATTTTTTAAAAAATTTTTTTTTACAATTTTTTTTATAATTTTTTCTTTATTTTTAATTTTTTTAAATTTAAAATTTTTTTTAATTTTTTTAAATTTAAAATTTTTTTTAAATTTTTTTAAAATTTATTATTTTTATTTTAAAATTTTTTCTTAATTTTTTTAAAAGTTTGTTTTAATTTTTTAACCATTTTATTTTTTTATGTTTTTAAATTTTTTTAATTTTTTTTTAAATTTTTAAATTTTTTTAAAAAATTTATTTATTTATTTATTTTATTTTTTTTATATTTAAATTTTTTTTAAAACTTTTTAAATTTTTTTTTTAATTTTTAAAATTTTTTTATTTATTTTTGTTTTAAATTATTATTTTTTTTTAATTTTTTAATTTTTTTTTTAAATTTAAAAAAAAAATTTATTAAATTTTAAAAAATTTTTTTTTAATTCTTTAAAAATTATTTTTTTATTTTTAAATTTTTCTTAATTTTTTTTTAAAGTTTGTTTTAATTTTTTAACAATTTTAATTTTTTTTTATGTTTTTCAATTTTTAAATTTTTTTTAAAAATTATTTTTACAATTTTTTATAATTTTTTCTTTATTTTTAATTTTTTAAATTATATATTTTTTTAATTTTTTAATTTTTTTAAATTTTCTTTACTTTAATTTTTTTTAAATTTAAATTTTTTTTAAATTTTTTAAAATTATTATTTTTTATTTAAAAAATGTTTTTTGAATTTTAAATTTTTTTTTTAATTGTGATTTTTCTTTTATTTTAATTTTTTAAATTTTTTAAAATTTTTTAAATTTTTTAAAAAAAAATTTTACAATTTTTTTTATAATTTTTTCTTTATTTTTAATTATTTTAAATTATTTATTTTTTTTAAATTTTTCAAACTTTTGTTTTAATTTTTTTTATTTTTTTTTTAAATTTTCTTTACTTTAATTTTTTTTTTAAAATTTTTTTTTAATTTTTTTAAAATTATTTTTTTTATTTTAAATTTTTTTTAATTTTTTTTAAAGGTTGTTTTAATTTTTAACCATTTTAATTTTTTTTTTTAAATTTTTATTTAATTTTTTTAATTTTTTTTTAATTTTTTTATTTTTTTATATTTTAAATTTATTTATATTTTTTATTATTTTTTTTTCATTTTTTACAATTTTTTTTTAATTTCTTTTATATTTTTTAAATTTTTGATAAATTTTTTTCTTTATTTTTTATTTTTTTTAAATTTTAAAAAAAATGATTTATTTTTGTTTTAAATTATTATTTTTTTAATTTTAATTTTTTTTAAATTTAAAAAAAAAAATTTTATTAAATTTAAAAAAAAAATTATTTTTTTAAAATAATTTGTTTTTTATTTAAAAAAAAATGTTCCTATAATTTTTTTAAAATTTTTAATTCTTTTAAAATTTTTTAAAATTTTTAAAATTTTTTTTTAATTGTCTTATAATTTTTTTTATTTTTAAATTTTTTTTTCTTTTTTTTTAAATTAATTTTTATTTTAATTATTAAAATTTTTTTCTAAATTTAATAAAAAAAATTTTATTAAATTTTTAAATTTTTTTTTTAATTTTTTAAAAATTATTATATTTTTATTTCAAAAAATGTTTTTTAAATTTTTAATTTTTTTTTAAATTTTGATTTTTCTTTTATTTTAATTTTTTAATTTTTTTAAATTTTATAAAATTAAAAAAAAAATTTTATTTATTTTTATTTTTTTATTTATTTTTTTAAAGATTATTTATATTTTTTTTAACTTTTTAATTTTTTTTAAATTTTTTTAAATTTAAAAAATTTTGTTTTAGTTTTCTTATAATTTTTTTATTTTTTTTTAATTTTTTAATTTTTTTTTAAATTTTTAAAAATTTTTTTTTAAATTTTTTGAAATTTTTTTTTAATTTTTGAAAATTTTCTTAAAACTTTTTTTTTAATTTTTTAAACAAAATTTTTTAATTTTTTAAAAATTTTTTTTAAATTTTTAAATTTTTTTAAAATTTTTTTAAAACTATAATTTTTTTATTTAAAAAAATGTTTTTTAATTTTTTTAAAATTTTTTTTCTGTTATTTTATTTTTTTTAATTTTTTTAATTTTTAACATTTTTTTTAATTTTAAAATTTTTTTTAAATTATTTATATTTTTTAATTTTTTTAATTTTTTAAATTTTTTTAATTTTTAAAATTTTTTTTTAATTTTTAAATTTTTTTTTAATTTTCAAATTTTTTTTAAAATTATTTATAATTTTTAATTTTTTTAATTTTTAAAAATTTTTTAAAATTTTAAAAAAAATTTTTTTTTAATTTTTTTTTAAATTTTCTTAGTTTTTTTTAATTTTTTTAATTTTAAAATTTTTCTAAATTTTTTTTTAATTTTTTTAAAAGTATTTTTTTTTCAAAAATGTTTTTTAATTTTTTTTAATTTTTTCAAATTTTTAATTTTTCTTTAAATTTTCTTATAATTTTTTTTTAATTTTTAATTTTTTTTTAAATTTTTATTTTAATTTTTTTTAATTTTTAAATTTTTTTTTATTTTTTTTTAAATTATTTATATTTTTAAATTTTTTTATTTTTTTTTTAATTTTAAATTTTTTTTTAATTTTAAAATTATTTTTTTAATTTTTAAATTTTTTTTTAATTTTTGAAAATTTTTCTAAAATTTTTTTTAATTTTTTTAAAAGTATTATTTTTTTATTTCAAAAATGTTTTTTAATTTTTAAAATTTTTTTTTAATTGTTATTTTTCTTTTTTTTTCTTTTTTTTTAATTTTTAAAATTTTCTTAAAACTTTTTTTAAATTTTTTAAACAAAATTTTTTAATTTTTTTAAATTTTTTTTTAAATTTTTAAATTTTTTAAAATTTTTTTAAAACTATAATTTTTTTATTTAAAAAAATGTTTTTTAATTTTTTTAAAATTTTTTTTCTTTTATTTTATTTTTTTTAATTTTTTTAATTTTTAATTTTTTTTTAATTTTAAAATTTTTTTTAAATTGTTTATATTTTTTAATTATTTATATTTTTTAATTTTTTTAATTTTTTAAATTTTTTAATTTTTAAATTTTTTTTTTAATTTTTAAATTTTTTTTTTAATTTTCAAATTTTTTTTAAATTATTTATAATTTTTAATTTTTTTAATTTCTAAAATTTTCTTTAATTTTTAAATTTTTTTTAAATTACTTATATTCTTTTAATTTTTTTAATTTAAATTTTTTTTAATTTTTAAATTTTTTTTAACTTTAAAATTTTTTTTTAAATTTTAAAATTTTTTTATTAATTTTTAAATTTTTTTTTTAATTTTTAATTTTTTTTTTAAATTTTTTAAAATTTTTTTTTAAAATTTAAAAAAAAATTTTTTTTAAATTTCTATTTTAATTTTTTTTAATTTTAATCTTTTTTTATTTTTTTTAAAATTATTTATATTTTTAATTTTTTTAATTTTTTTAATTTTTTTAATTTTTTTAATTTTTTTAATTTTTTTAATTTTTAATTTTTTTTTAATTTAAAATTTTTTTTTTTAATTTTTTAATTTTTGAAAATTTTTCTAATTTTTTTTTAATTTTTTTAAAAGTATTATTTTTTTATTTCAAAAATGTTTTTAATTTTTTTAATGTTTTCAAATTTTTAAATTTTTTTTAAATTTTTTAAATTTTTTAAAAATTTTTTTTAAATTTTTTTTTAAATTTTTAAATTTTTTTTTAATTTTTAAAAAATTTTAATTTTTTTTTTAATTTTTGAAAATTTTCTTAAAACTTTTTTTTTAATTTTTTAAACAAATTTTTTTAATTTTTCAAAATTTTTTTTAAAATTTTTAAAATTTTTTTTAAATTTTTAAAAAAATTCTATTGTTACGTATGTGGATTTTTCCCCATACGCCGCTCTCAACCACTTTTCGAGCTCGCGTCTACGAAGGGAAAACGCCCTAAAAATCCTTTTGCTTATCACATACCACTAAGGGGGGTCATGATCTCGACCATCTGGATCACGACCATGGGAACGGGAGTGACACGACGACGACCCCGAAGAATTTCCTTATATGGAAATTTCAAATGCATCCCCACTCATTTTTGGGACTATATAAACCCTTTGGTTTCTACCCTCTGCGGTTAAAAGCAGTACAGTTACGCGTAGAGTAACGTTGTGTCACGCTCGTACCGAGTCGGTTGAATTCAGTATGATCGAGCTAAAGTCTCCGTCGGAATCATAGTTGACCCCATAGAATCCGCGAGTTCGGTTTACATTCTATTGGGCACTTTGCAATAGCCGCTCGTACGCCCCGCATCGCCAGTGCGTCAACACCGAGCAAATTAGTGGTAATTTTTACACATTTATTACACTATTTAACCGCGACATTCACATTTGTACCAACTAATCTTGAATACACGAATGGTGTTCACTTCTAAATCGAGTTGATTCGTTAAAACCCATCTTTTACCCAGCGATCCTTATAAACTTAGTAGCGTCACCCACTGATACAACTTTACCGCTCGAGTTGTATCAAATAAAAATTAAGAGTTACGAGGCATTAATAACATTTCCCGCGACTCCCTGATCTAGCATCAGGTTAGTTTGCAACCTTTCATCCAAATAAAGGAATTTTACCAACCTAGTGGCTCCCCGATTTCGTATCGGGTTCGTCCACGTTTAACCCTCCTACGGCTCCCTGATTTCGCATCAGGTTCGTCCGTATCCTACAGCTCCCTGGTTTCGCACCAGGTTCGTCTGTAAGTCTACCAACCTCCGAACAGCTCCCTGGTTTCGCACCAGGTTCGTCTGTGAATAATCCAACCTCCTAACAGCTCCTCGACTTCGCGTCGAGTTCGTCTGTGAACATCATCCTAGTGGCTCCCCGATTTCGTATCGGGTTCGTCCACGTTTCACCCTCCTGCGGCTCCCTGATTTCAAATCAGGTTCGTCCGCGCTTGAATCCATTCCTAGAGGCTCCCTGATTTCGCATCAGGTTCGTCCTCGCCGTCAATAATCCAAGCGGCTCCCTGATTTCGCATCAGGTTCGTCCGCGCACCTTACTAACAAATTCGTTAACCATATTCCTTGGGAAATACCCTTCTCGCCGGCCTCTCGCGTTGCCGCAGCCCCGGCTCGTAACAGAACTGGTGACAGCGGTGGGATGCTACTGCATTAGAATCGCCGTAAAATTTGGTTTTTAAATACGTTAAAATCACTCGTAATTTATTATTGACAATATACTAGTTTTCGCTAGTCAAGTCACTTAAGAAAGTTTCAAAATGACAAGCACACAGGCTAACGTCTCTTCTAACGACATTATGAACCTGACAGTTTCAATTGCAAACTCAATGTCGCTTTTGACGCAACGGACATGTATACAGAACATTACTATGTCAATTCCAACCTTCGACGGTGAAAGTCCACCCTTGACGCGCTTTGCACAAAATGTGGAAGACGGGTTAACTTTGATTCCTGAGGGTACGGAAGCTGAGTATCTTGCGATAATTTTAACAAAACTGATCGGTCCGGCACGTAGGTGCACGTTAGAGCACAAATTCAACTCTGTTAAGACATTAATCCAACATTTGAAAAAGAGATTCGCGCCGGGAAGAAGTTTGTCATACTTCCAAGTAGAAATCGCGAAATTACATATTCGTGAAGGAGAAAGTCTGCGACAATACGTCGACAGGACCAGTCATCTCGTTTATTGTGCGCGCGGAGCTATTCGGGAAAGATATCTGGATCATGCTGAAGACTTCGTCAAAGAAATGGAAAAGGACGTTAAAGAAAACTTCATCGATGGTTTACCAGATCGAATTTCCTGGAAAGTGTCGGCTCAAACTCAAGACATCAAAACACTTGAACAAGCTTACGACGCCGTGCTCCAGATAGACAGAAAATTAAGGAATCGGCGACAGTCGCCCCGTAATGATTCACCCTCCAGGTGGTCTCGTCGAGAACATTACGCTGAAGATTCTCGCCACAACGACCGTCAAGTGTCGTATCCACATTCTCCAAGTAGGTACGACGAAAACAGGGATCGGTCTACAAGAACATCTGGTTTTGAAGAGGAACGAGAAGGACGGACACGTACGACGGCCTGGACTTTGCGTCACCGGAGCCCCTCGAAATCCCCTTCTTATCGCTCCGACTCATCGTACGCAGATGATGGAGAAAAACATTATTCCATCTTAAAAAATCCCGATAAAAATCGCAAGCCGAGTTTATACTGCTGGCATTGCGGTACGACCGGACATGACGGAAAATCCTGTAGGAAACATCCGCGTAGTCCGAGATATCAACGAGACTCGCGAGATTCATCTGTCGAATCTAACAAGTCTTTAAACTTCGATCGCGCTCAACGTATAGGCGACACGATGAGCGGAAACAAAGAAGCTCGCCAAAGGACAGTCCGCTTCGAAGAGGAAACCTCGTCAAGGAAGCACCTGCCCCACGCATCAAAACCAAGGTTCCAGAACTGGAGTCAGGAACGGGAGAATTCTTAATTGATGGCGGAGCATCCGTAAATTTAGTAGTTATTACCGCCCTGGGAGAAAATGCTACGATAAACTCTCGGGAAGAAATTGAATTAACTGGAATTACAACTAATCCAATTCATACATTAGGAACAACAATTCTTCACATCCACGAAGCTCCCGCACTTTTCTATGTGGTAAAAGAGCTTGCAATAGAAGCAGACGGACTAATAGGAAGCCCATTTTTAAAACAGGAGGAGGCCGAAATTTCCTATTACCATGGGACTTTGGTATTAAAAAATAAACCTACCCGACCTCTACGTTTTTCAAATTATCAGGACATACCTCAAACTAACAAACTACCGACGTCTACCAAACATCGTATTGAACCTAGGACGTCGCAACAGATTGCTATAACAATAACAAACCCAAGGATTAGGGAAGGATATTTACCACGTATCAAGACCCTCGAACATCTGTACATAGGGGAAGCAGTTGTAAAGAACAGTGAAGGAAAGTGCTACGTTATGGCAACAAACACCAGCGATGAACCCCTAGACGTGGAGATAGAACCGCAAACATTGGAGCCGTTTGATATCTTCAGTTCATCAGATGAAGATTTTTACTCAGCTGCAGAACACCCGTTAAATTTTAAAACTAACGAAGATAAGAAACAGAAAATCTTGGAAACTCTAAACACCAAACATTTGAACAAGGAGGAACTAAATTTTGTTACAAATTTAGTTAAAGAATTTCCTGACCGATTTTATCTTCCTGGAGATAAACTAGGTAAGGCTTCCGACTTTAAACATTCAATTCATACATCTAACGATATTCCAATCAATACGAGACAATATCGCTATCCTCTCATTCATCAAAAGGAAATTCAAAAACAAATCAGCGCCTTATTATCAAATGGTATAATTACACCTTCTAAATCTCCATATAATTCACCTTTATGGATCGTACCAAAGAAAGAAGATGAAAATGGAGTAAAACGTTGGCGATTGGTGATAGATTTCCGCGGTCTCAACGAAATAACAATTTCTGATAAATATCCATTACCTCAAATCACCGAGATTTTAGATCGACTAGGAGGAGCTAAATATTTTTCAGTCTTTGATCTCGCTAGTGGATTTCATCAAATAGAGATGGATCCGAAAGATAAAGCAAAAACAGCATTCACTACTCCAAATGGACATTACGAATTCTCTCGAATGCCTTTCGGATTAAAGAATGCACCACCCACCTTTCAACGCCTCATGGATCAAGCACTCACTGGACTTCAAGGAACAGACCTCTTTGTCTACTTGGATGACATAGTGATCTATGCATCATCCTTACAGGAACATAATATTAAAGTCAAAAAGTTGCTAAATCGCCTTCGAGAACATGGATTAACCCTGCAGACCAACAAATGTCAATTCTTGCGAAAGGAAGTTGCATACCTTGGACACATTATTTCAAAGGAAGGAGTAAGACCCGATCATAGGAAACTAAAAGCTGTTCAAGATTTTTTTTATTTTTTTTTAATTTTTGAAAATTTTTCTAAATTATTTTAAAATTTTTTTAAAAGTATTATCTTTTAATTTCAAAAATGTTTTTAATTTTTTTTTAATTTTTTCAAATTTTTAAATTTTTTTTTAAATTTTCTTATATTTTTTTTTAATTTTTAAAAATTTTTTAAAATTTTTTAAAATTTTTTTTTTAATTTTTTTTTAAATTTTCTTAGTTTTTTTAATTTTTAAAATTTTTTAAAATTTTAAAAAAAATTTTTTTATTTTTTTTAAATTTTCTTATAGTTTTTTTTTAATTTTTAAAATTTTTAAATTTTTTTTTTAATTTTTTAAAAGTATTATCTTTTTATTTCAAAAATGTTTTTAATTTTTGAAAATTTTTGAAAATTTTTAAATTTTTTTTAAATTTTCTTATATTTTTTTTTAATTTTTAAAAATTTTTTAAAATTTTTTAAATTTTTTTTTTAAATTTTTATTTTAATTTTTTTTAATTTTTAAATTTTTTTAAAATTATTTATATTCTTTTAATTCTTTTAATTTAAATTTTTTTTAATTTTTAAATTTTTTTTTAACTTTAAAATTTTTTTTTAAATTTCAAAATTTGTTTTTTAATTTTTAAATTTTTTAAAAATTTAAAAAAAAAAATTTTTTTTAATTTCTATTTTAATGTTTTTAATTTTAATCTTTTTTTATTTTTTTTAAATTATTTATATTTTTAATTTTTTTAATTTTTTTAATTTTTAATTTTTTTTAATTTAAAATTTTTTTTTTAATTTTTAAATTTTTTTTATTTTTTTTAATTTTTGAAAATTTTTAAATTTTTTTTAAATTTTTAAAAATTTTTAAATTTTTTTTTTTAAATTTTTTTTAAATTTTTAAATTTTTTTTTAATTTTTAAAAATTTTTTTAATTTTTTTTTTAATTTTTGAAAATTTTCTTAAAACTTTTTTTTTAATTTTTTAAACAAATTTTTTTAATTTTTTAAAATTTTTTTTAAATTTTTAAAATTTTTTTTAAAATTTTTAAAAAATTTCTATGCTTTATTTATATTTAAATTTTTTAAAATGTTTAAAAAAATTTTTTTTTAAATTTATTTCAATTTTTTAACAAAATTAAAAAAAATTATTTATTTTTTAATTTTTTTAATTTTTAAATTTTTTTTAATTTTTTAATTTTTTTAATTTTTAAAATTTTTTTTTAATTTTTAAAATTTTTTTTAAATTTTCTTTTTAATTTTTAAAATTTTTTTAAAATTTTTATTTTCATTTTTTTTTAATTTTTAAATACTTTTTTATTTTTTTTAAAATTATTTATATTTTTTTATTTTTTTAATTTTTTTAATTTTTTTAATTTCAAAAATTTTAAAAATTTAAAAAAAATTTTTTAATTTTAAAATTATTTTTTTTAATTTTTAAATTTTTAAAATTTTTTTTTATTTTTTTTAATTTGTGAAAATTTTTCTAATTTTTTTTTAATTTTTTAAAAGTATAATTTTTTTATTTCAAAAATGTTTTTTAAAATTTTTTTTTAATTTTTTTTAATTTTTAAAAAAAAAATTTAAAATTTTTATTTTAATTTTATTTTAATTTTTAAATTTTCTTCTATTTTTTTAAAATTATTTATATTTTTTAATTTTTTAAATTTTAAAAATTTTTTTAATTTTTTTAATTTTTAATTTTTTTTTTAATTTTTAACTTTTTTTTTAATTATTAAAATTTTTTTTCTAATTTTAAAATTATTTTTTTTAATTTTTAAATTTTTTTTTTCTTTTTTTTTTAATTTTTGAAAATTTTTCTAAATTTTTTTTTAATTTTTTTAAATGTATTATTTTTTATTTCAAAAATGTTTTTTAATTTTTTTTTAATTTTTTCAAATTTTTAATTTTTTTTTAAATTTTCTTATAATTTTTTTTTTAATTTTTAAATTTTTTTTAAAAATTTTATTTTAATTTTTTTTAATTTTTAAATTTTTTTTATTTTTTTTTAAATTATTTATATTTTTTAATTTTTTTATTTTTTTTAATTTTAAAATTTTTTTTTTAATTTTAAATTTTTTTTTTTTAATTTTTAATTTTTTTTTTATTTTTTTTTAATTTTTGAAAATTTTTCTAAATTTTTTTTTAATTATTTTAAAAGTATTATTTTTTTATTTCAAAAATGTTTTTTAAATTTTTTTAAATTTTTTTAAAATTTTTTTTAAAATTATAATTTTTTTATTTCAAAAAAAGGTTTTTTAATTTTTTAAAAATTTTTTTCTTTTATTTTAATTTTTTAAATTTTTTAATTTTTTAAATTTTTTTTTAAATTTTCTTATAATTTTTTAATTTTTTAAATTTTTTTAAAATTTTCTTATATTTTTTTTAATTTTTAAAATTTTTTTTTAAATTTTTAAAAAATTTTTTTTATATTTTTATTTTAATTTTTTTTAATTTTTAATTTTTTTTAAAATTATTTATATGCTTTTAATTTTTTTAATTTAAATTTTTTTTTAATTTTTAAATTTTTTTTTAACTTTAAAATTTTTTTTTAATTTTTAAATTTTTTTTTTATTTTTAAATTTTTTTTTAATTTTTAAATTTTTTAAATTTTTTTTTTAAATTTTTTTAAAATTTTTATTTTCATTTTTTTTTAATTTTTAAATCCTTTTTTATTTTTTTTAAAATTATTTATATTTTTTAATTTTTTTAATTTTTTTAATTTTAAAAATTTTAAAAATTTAAAAAAATTTTTTTAATTTTAAAATTATTTTTTTTAATTTTTAAATTTTTTAAAATTTTTTTTTTATTTTTTTTTAATTTTCTAAAATTTTTTTAAATTTTTTTAAAAGTATTATTTTTTTATTTCAAAAATGTTTTTAATTTTTTTAATGTTTTCAAATTTTAAAATTTTTTTTAAATTTTTAAAATGTTTTAAAATTTTTTTTTTAAATTTTTTTTAAATTTTTAATTTTTTTTTAATTTTTAAAAATTTTTAAAATTTTTTTTTTAATTTTTGAAAATTTTCTTAAAACTTTTTTTTTAATTTTTTAAACAAATTTTTTTAATTTTTTAAAATTTTTTTTAAAATTTTTTAATTTTTTTTTTAAATTTTTAAAAAATTTCTATGCTTTATTTATATTTAAATTTTTTAAAATTTAAAAAATTTTTTTTTTTAAATTTATTTCAATTTTTTAACAAAATTAAAAAAAATTATTTATTTTTTAATTTTTTTAATTTTTAAATTTTTTTAAAATTATTTATATTTTTTAATTTTTTTAATTTTTTTAATTTTTTTAATTTTTAAATTTTTTTTTAATTTTTAAAATTTTTTTTAAATTTTTAATTTTTTTTTTAATTTTTAAAATTATTTTAAAATTTTTATTTTAATTTTTTTTAATTTTTAAATCCTTTTTTAATTTTAAAAATTTTAAAAATTTTAAAAACTTTTTTTAATTTTTAAATTTTTTTAAATTTTTTTTTATTTTTTTTTAATTTTTGAAAATTTTTCTAATTTTTTTTTAATTTTTTAAAAGTATAATTTTTTTATTTCAAAAATGTTTTTTAAAATTTTTTTTAATTTTTTTTAATTTTTAAAAAAAAAATTTTAAATTTTTATTTTAATTTTTTTTTAATTTTTAAATTTTCTTCTATTTTTTAAAAATTATTTATATTTTTTAATTTTTTAAATTTAAAATTTTTTTTTAATTTTTTAATTTTTAAAATTTTTTTTTAATTTTTAACTTTTTTTTTAATTTTTAAAATTTTTTTTCTAATTTTAAAATTATTTTTTTTAATTTTTAAAATTTTTTTTTATTTTTTTTTAATTTTTGAAAATTTTTCTAAATTTTTTTTTAATTTTTTTAAAAGTATTATTTTTTATTTTAAAAATGTTTTTTTTAATTTTTTTTTAATTTTTTCAAATTTTTAATTTTTTTTTAAATTTTCTTATAATTTTTTTTTTAATTTTTAAATTTTTTTTAAAAATTTTATTTTAATTTTTTTTAATTTTTAAATTTTTTTATTTTTTTTAAAATTATTTATATTTTTTAATTTTTTAATTTTTTTTAATTTTAATTTTTTTTTTAATTTTAAAATTATTTTTTTTAATTTTTAATTTTTTTTTTATTTTTTTTTAATTTTTGAAAATTTTTCTAATTTTTTTTTTAATTTTTTTAAAAGTATTATTTTTTTATTTAAAAAATGTTATTTAATTTTTTAAATTTTCTTAAAACTTTTTTTTAATTTTTTAAACAATTTTTTGTAATTTTTAAAAAATTTTTTTTTTAATTTTTAAATTTTTTTTTAATTTTTAAAATTTTTTTTCTAATTTTAAAATTATTTTTTTTAATTTTTAAAATTTTTTTTTTAAAATTATAATTTTTCTATTTCAAAAAATGTTTTTTAATTTTTTAAAAATTTTTTTCTTTTATTTTAATTTTTTAATTTTTTTAATTTTTTAAATTTTTTTTTAAATTTTCTTATCATTTTTTTAATTTTTTAAATTTTTTTGAAATTTTCTTATATTTTTTTTTTAATTTTTAAAAATTTTTTAAAATTTAAAAAATTTTTTTTTTATATTTTTATTTTAATTTTTTTTTAATTTTTAAATTTTTTTTTAAATTATTTATATACTTTTAATTTTTTTAATTTAAATTTTTTTTAATTTTTAAATTTTTTTTTAACTTTAAAATTTTTTTTTAATTTTTAAATTTTTTAAAATTTTTTTTAAAATTCTTTTTTAAAATTTAAAAAAAAATTTTTTTTAAATTTCTATTTTATTTTTTTTTAATTTTTAATTTTTTTTTAAAATTATTTATATTTTTTAATTTTTTTTTTAATTTTTCTAATTTTTTAATTTTTAAATTTTTTTTTAATCTTTAAATTTTTTTTTTAATTTTTAAATTTTTTTTTAATTTAAAATTTTTTTTTTAATTTTTAAATCCTTTTTTATTTTTTTTTTAAATTATTTATATTTTTTAATTTTTTTAATTTTTTTAATTTTTAAAAATTTAAAAAATTTTTTTTAATTTTAAAATTATTTTTTTTAATTTTTAATTTTTTTAAAATTTTTTTTTTATTTTTTTTTAATTTTTGAAAATTTTTCTATTTTTTTTTTAATTTTTTTAAAAGTATTATTTTTTTATTTCAAAAATGTTTTTTAATTTTTTTAATTTTTTTTTTTAATTTTTATTTTTTTTTATTTTTTTTTTAATTTTTAAAATTTTCTTAAAACTTTTTTTTAATTTTTTAAACAAATTTTTTTAATTTTTTTAAATTTTTAAATTTTTTTTTATTTTTTTTTTAAATTATAATTTTTTTATTTCAAAAAAGGTTTTTTAATTTTTTTCCTTTTATTTTAATTTTTTTAATTTTTTTAATTTTAAATTTTTTTTAATTTTAAAATTGTTTTTTTTAATTTTAAATTTTTTTTTAATTTTAAAATTATTTTTTTTTAATTTTAAAAATTTTTTTTATTTTTTTTTTAATTTTTGAAAATTTTTTTTAATTTTTGAAAATTTTTCTAAATTTTTTTAAAATTTTTTTAAAAGTATTATTTTTTTATTTCAAAAATGTTTTTTAATTTTTTTATAATTTTCCTATAATTTTTATAATTTTCCTATAATTTTTAAAATTTTTAAAAAAATTTTTAAAATTTTTTTTAAAATTTTTAAAATTTTTTTTTTAAATTTTTTAAATTTTCTTTAAAAATTTTTAAAATTTTTTTAAATTTTTTAAAAAATTTCTTTTAAATTTTTAAGAAATTTAAAAAATTAAAAAAAAATTTTAAGTTTGTTTCAATTTTTTAACAAAATTAAAAAAAATTTATTTATTTTTTAATTTTTTTTCTATACTGTTTAATTTTTTAATTTTTAAATTTTTTTTTATTTTTTTT
>NW_027485337.1:0-2500 GCF_050908995.1 Andrena cerasifolii | reverse complement strand
AATTTTTATAATTTTTTAAATTTTTTTAATTTTTAAATTTTTTTTTTAATTTTTAAATTTTTTTTTAAATTTTTAAATTTTTTTTTTTAATTTTTAAAATTTTTTTTAAATTTTTAAATTTTTTTTTTAATTTTTAAAATTTTTTAAAATTTTTATTTTAATTTTTTTAATTTTTAAATCCTTTTTTATTTTTTTTTAAAATTATTTATATTTTTTAATTTTTTTAATTTTTTTAATTTTAAAAATTTAAAAAATTTTTTTTTTAATTTTAAAATTATTTTTTTTTAATTTTTAATTTTTTTTAAATTTTTTTTTATTTTTTTTTAATTTTTGAAAATTTTTCTAATTTTTTTTTAATGTTTTAAAAGTATAATTTTTTTATTTCAAAAATGTTTTTTGAAAATTTTTTTTTAATTTTTTTTAATTTTAAAAAAAAAATTATTTAAATTTTTATTTCAATTTTTTTTTAATTTTTTAATTTTTTAAATTTTAAAATTTTTTTAAATTTTTTTAAATTTTTTTAATTTTTAAATTTTTTTTGTTAATTTTTAACTTTTTTTTAATTTTTAATTTTTTTTTCTAATTTTAAAATTTTTTTTTTTAATTTTTAAAAAATTTTTTTATTTTTTTTTTAATTTTTGAAAATTTTTCTAAATTATTTTTTAATTTTTTTAAAAGTATTATTTTTTTATTTAAAAAATGTTTTTTAATTTTTTTTAATTTTTTCAAATTTTTAATTTTTTTTTTAATTTTTAAATTTTTTTAAAATTTTTATTTTATTTTTTTTAATTTTTAAATATTTTTTTATTTTTTTAAAAATTATTTATATTTTTTAATTTTTTAAATTTTTTTAATTTTTTTAATTTTAAAAATTTAAATTTTTTTTTAATTTTAAAATTATTTTTTTAATTTTTAAATTTTTTAAAAAAATTTTTTATTTTTTTTTAATTTTTGAAAATTTTTTAAAAAAAAATTTTTAAATTTTTATTTTAATTTTTTTTAATTTTTAAATTTTCTTCTATTTTTTTTAAATTATTTATATTTTTAATTTTTTAAATTTTAAATTTTTTTTTAATTTTTTTAATTTTTAAATTTTTTTTTTAATTTTTAACTTTTTTTTATTTAAAATTTTTTTCTAATTTTAAAATTATTTTTTTTAATTTTTAAATTTTTATTTTAATTTTTTTTAATTTTTAAATATTTTTTTATTTTTTTAAAAATTATTTATATTTTTTAATTTTTTTAATTTTTTTAATTTTTTTAATTTTAAAAATTTAAAATTTTTTTTTAATTTTAAAATTATTTTTTTTAATTTTTAAATTTTTAAAAAAAAATTTTTTATTATTTTTTAATTTTTGAAAATTTTTCTAATTTTTTTTTAATTTTTTAAAAGTATAATTTTTTTATTTCAAAAATGTTTTTTAAAATTTTTTTTTAATTTTTTTTAATTTTTAAAAAAAAATTTTAAATTTTTATTTTAATTTTTTTTTAATTTTTAAATTTTCTTCTATTTTTTTAAAATTATTATATTTTTAATATTTTTAAATTTTAAATTTTTTTTTAATTTTTTTAATTTTTAAATTTTTTTTTTAATTTTTAACTTTTTTTTAATATTTAAAATTTTTTTCTAATTTTAAAATTATTTTTTTTAATTTTAAATTTTTTTTTTAATTTTTGAAAATTTTTCTAAATTTTTTTTTAAATTTTTTAAAAGTATTATTTTTTTTATTTAAAAAATGTTATTTAATTTTTAAAATTTTCTTAAAACTATTTTTTTTATTTTTTTAAACAATTTTTTGTAATTTTTTTAAAATTTTTTTTTAATTTTTAAAATTTTTATTTTTTTTTAATTTTTGAAAATTTTTCTAAATTTTTTTTTAATTTTTTTAAAAGTATTATTTTTTTATTTCAAAAATGTTTTTTAATTTTTTTAATTTTTTTTTTTAATTTTTATTTTTTTTTAATTTTTTTTTTAATTTTTAAAATTTTCTTAAAACTTTTTTTTAATTTTTTAAACAAATTTTTTTAATTTTTTAAATTTTTTTTTAAATTTTTAAAAATTTTTTATTTTTTTTTAAATTTATAATTTTTTTATTTCAAAAAAGGTTTTTTAATTTTTTTCCTTTTATTTTAGTTTCTTTAATTATTTTAATTTTAAATTTTTTTTTGTTTTTTTTTAATTTTTGAAAATTTTTGTAAATTTTTTTAAAAAATTTTTAAAAGTATTATTTTTTTATTTCAAAAATGTTTTTTAATTTTTTTTTTAAATTTTTTAAAAGTATAATTTTTTTATTTCAAAAATGTTTTTTAAAATTTTTTTTATTATTTTTTTAATTTTTAAAAAAAAAAATTTTTAATTTTTATTTTAATTTTTTTTTAATTTTTAAAAAAAAAATTTTTTAATTTTTATTTTAATTTTTTTTTAATTTTTAAATTTTCTTCTATTTTTTTTAAATTATTTATATTTTAAATTTTTTAAATTTTAATTTTTTTAATTTTA
>NW_027485336.1:0-41862 GCF_050908995.1 Andrena cerasifolii | reverse complement strand
CAATATCAGTTTTTCGATATCAGATTTTCAATAATTGTTTTTCAATATCGGTTTTTCAATATCGGTTCTAATATCGGTTTCAATATCGGTTTTTCAATATCGGTTCTAATATCGGATTCAATATCGGTTTTTCAATATCGGTTTTTCAATATCAGTTTTTCGATATCAGTTTTTCAATATTTGTTCTCCAATATCGGTTTTTGAATATCGGTTCTAATATCGGATTCAATATCGGGTTTTCAATATCGGTTTTTCAATATCAGTTTTTCGATATCAGATTTTCAATAATTGTTTTTCAATATCGGTTTTTCAATATCGGTTCTAATATCGGTTTCAATATCGGTTTTTCAATATCAGTTTTTCAATATCGGTTTTTCAATATCAGTTTTACAATATTTGTTTTTCAATATCGGTTTTTCAATATCGGTTCTAATATCGGATTCAATATCGGTTTTTCAATATCGGTATTGCAATATCAGTTTTTCAATATCAGTTTTTCAATATCGGTTTTTCAATATCAGTTTTTCAATATTTGTTCTCCAATATCGGTTTTTGAATATCGGTTCTAATATCGGATTCAATATCGGTTTTTCAATATCGGTTTTTCAATATCAGTTTTTCGATATCAGTTTTTCAATATTTGTTTTTCAATATCGGTTTTTCAATATTTGTTCTCCAATATCGGTTTTTGAATATCGGTTCTAATATCGGATTCAATATCGGTTTTTCAATATCAGTTTTTCAATATTTGTTTTTCAATATCGGTTTTTGAATATTTGTTCTCCAATATCGGTTTTTCAATATCGGTTCTAATATCGGATTCAATATAGGTTTTTCAATATCGGTTCTAATATCGGATTCAATATGGGTTTTTCAATATCGGTTCTAATATCGGATTCAATATCGGTTTTTCAATATCAGTTTTTCGATATCAGTTTTTCAATATTTGGTTTTCAATATCGGTTTTTCAATATCGGTTCTAATATCGGTTCTAATATCGGTTTCAATATCGGTTTTTCAATATCAGTTTTTCGATATAGGTTTTTCAATATCGGTTTTTCAATATCGGTTTTTCAATATCAGTTTTTCAATATTTGGTTTTCAATATCGGTTTTTGAATATCGGTTCTAATATCGGTTCAATATCGGTTTTTCAATATCAGTTGTTCAATATTTGTTCTCCAATATCGGTTTTTGAATATCGGTTCTAATATCGGATTCAATATCGGTTTTTCAATATCGGTTTTTCAATATCAGTTTTTCGATATCAGTTTTTCAATATTTGTTTTTCAATATCGGTTTTTCAATATCGGTTCTAATATCGGTTTCAATATCGGTTTTTCAATACCGGTTTTTCAGTATCGGTTTTTCAATATCGGTTTTTCAATATCAGTTTTTCGATATCAGTTTTTCAATATTTGGTTTTCAATATCGGTTTTTCAATATCGGTTCTAATATCGGTTTCAATATCGTTTTTTCAATATCGGTTTTTCGATGTCAGTTTTTCAATATTTGTTTTTCAATATCGGTTTTTCAATATCAGTTTTTCGATATCAGTTTTTCAATATTTGTTTTTCAATATCGGTTTTTCAATATCGGTTCTAATATCGGTTTCAATATCGGTTTTTCAATATCAGTTTTTCGATATAGGTTTTTCAATATCGGTTTTTCAATATCGGTTTTTCAATATCAGTTTTTCAATATTTGGTTTTCAATATCGGTTTTTGAATATCGATTCTAATATCGGTTCAATATCGGTTTTTCAATATCAGTTTTTCAATATTTGTTCTCCAATATCGGTTTTTGAATATCGGTTCTAATATCGGATTCAATATCAGTTTTTCGATATCAGTTTTTCAATATTTGTTTTTGAATATCGGTTCTAATATCGGATTCAATATCGGTTTTTCAATATCGGTTTCAATATCGTTTTTTCAATATCGGTTTTTCGATGTCAGTTTTTCAATATTTGTTTTTCAATATCGGTTTTTCAATATCAGTTTTTCGATATCAGTTTTTCAATATTTGTTTTTCAATATCGGTTTTTCAATATCGGTTCTAATATCGGTTTCAATATCGGTTTTTCAATACCGGTTTTTCAATATCGGTTTTTCAATATCGGTTTTTCAATATCAGTTTTTCAATATTTGTTCTCCAATATCGGTTTTTGTATATCGGTTCTAATATCGGATTCAATATCGGTTTTTCAATATCAGTTTTTCAATATTTGTTCTCCAATATCGGTTTTTGAATATCGGTTCTAATATCGGATTCAATATCGGTTTTTCAATATCAGTTTTTCAATATTTGTTTTTCAATATCGGTTTTTGAATATTTGTTCTCCAATATCGGTTTTTCAATATCGGTTCTAATATCGGATTCAATATAGGTTTTTCAATATCGGTTCTAATATCGGATTCAATATGGGTTTTTCAATATCGGTTCTAATATCGGATTCAATATCGGTTTTTCAATATCAGTTTTTCGATATCGGTTTTTCAATATTTGGTTTTCAATATCGGTTTTTCAATATCGGTTCTAATATCGGTTTCAATATCGGTTTTTCAATATCAGTTTTTCGATATAGGTTTTTCAATATCGGTTTTTCAATATCGGTTTTTCAATATCAGTTTTTCAATATTTGTTTTTCAATATCGGTTCTAATATCGGATTCAATATCGGTTTTTCAATATCGGTTCTAATATCGGATTCAATATCGGTTTTTCAATATCGGTTTTGCAATATCAGTTTTTCAATATCAGTTTTTCAATATTTGTTTTTCAATATCGGTTTTTGAATATTTGTTCTCCAACATCGGTTTTTGAATATCTGTTCTAATATCGGATTCAATATCGGTTTTTCAATATCAGTGTTTCAATATTTGTTCTCCAATATCGGTTTTTGAATATCGGTTCTAATATCGGATTCAATATCGGTTTTTCAATATCGGTTCTAATATCGGATTCAATATCGGTTTTTCAATATCGGTTCTAATATCGGATTCAATATCGGTTTTTCAATATCGGTTTTTCAATATCGGTTTTTCAATATCAGTTTTTCGATATCAGTTTTTCAATATTTGTTCTCCAATATCGGTTTTTGAATATCGGTTCTAATATCGGATTCAATATCGGGTTTTCAATATCGGTTTTTCAATATCAGTTTTTCGATATCAGATTTTCAATAATTGTTTTTCAATATCGGTTTTTCAATATCGGTTCTAATATCGGTTTCAATATCGGTTTTTCAATATCAGTTTTTCAATATCAGTTTTTCGATATCAGTTTTTCAATATTTGTTCTCCAATATCGGTTTTTGAATATCGGTTCTAATATCGGATTCAATATCGGTTTTTCAATATCAGTTTTTCAATATTTGTTTTTCAATATCGGTTTTTGAATATTTGTTCTCCAATATCGGTTTTTCAATATCGGTTCTAATATCGGATTCAATATAGGTTTTTCAATATCAGTTTTTCGATATAGGTTTTTCAATATCGGTTTTTCAATATCGGTTTTTCAATATCAGTTTTTCAATATTTGTTTTTCAATATCGGTTCTAATATCGGATTCAATATCGGTTTTTCAATATCGGTTCTAATATCGGATTCAATATCGGTTTTTCAATATCGGTTTTGCAATATCAGTTTTTCAATATCAGTTTTTCAATATTTGTTTTTCAATATCGGTTTTTGAATATTTGTTCTCCAACATCGGTTTTTGAATATCTGTTCTAATATCGGATTCAATATCGGTTTTTCAATATCAGTGTTTCAATATTTGTTCTCCAATATCGGTTTTTGAATATCGGTTCTAATATCGGATTCAATATCGGTTTTTCAATATCGGTTCTAATATCGGATTCAATATCGGTTTTTCAATATCGGTTCTAATATCGGATTCAATATCGGTTTTTCAATATCGGTTTTTCAATATCAGTTTTTCGATATCAGTTTTTCAATATTTGTTCTCCAATATCGGTTTTTGAATATCGGTTCTAATATCGGATTCAATATCGGGTTTTCAATATCGGTTTTTCAATATCAGTTTTTCGATATCAGATTTTCAATAATTGTTTTTCAATATCGGTTTTTCAATATCGGTTCTAATATCGGTTTCAATATCGGTTTTTCAATATCGGTTCTAATATCGGATTCAATATCGGTTTTTCAATATCGGTTTTTCAATATCAGTTTTTCGATATCAGTTTTTCAATATTTGTTCTCCAATATCGGTTTTTGAATATCGGTTCTAATATCGGATTCAATATCGGGTTTTCAATATCGGTTTTTCAATATCAGTTTTTCGATATCAGATTTTCAATAATTGTTTTTCAATATCGGTTTTTCAATATCGGTTCTAATATCGGTTTCAATATCGGTTTTTCAATATCAGTTTTTCAATATCGGTTTTTCAATATCAGTTTTACAATATTTGTTTTTCAATATCGGTTTTTCAATATCGGTTCTAATATCGGATTCAATATCGGTTTTTCAATATCGGTATTGCAATATCAGTTTTTCAATATCAGTTTTTCAATATCGGTTTTTCAATATCAGTTTTTCAATATTTGTTCTCCAATATCGGTTTTTGAATATCGGTTCTAATATCGGATTCAATATCGGTTTTTCAATATCGGTTTTTCAATATCAGTTTTTCGATATCAGTTTTTCAATATTTGTTTTTCAATATCGGTTTTTCAATATTTGTTCTCCAATATCGGTTTTTGAATATCGGTTCTAATATCGGATTCAATATCGGTTTTTCAATATCAGTTTTTCAATATTTGTTTTTCAATATCGGTTTTTGAATATTTGTTCTCCAATATCGGTTTTTCAATATCGGTTCTAATATCGGATTCAATATAGGTTTTTCAATATCGGTTCTAATATCGGATTCAATATGGGTTTTTCAATATCGGTTCTAATATCGGATTCAATATCGGTTTTTCAATATCAGTTTTTCGATATCAGTTTTTCAATATTTGGTTTTCAATATCGGTTTTTCAATATCGGTTCTAATATCGGTTCTAATATCGGTTTCAATATCGGTTTTTCAATATCAGTTTTTCGATATAGGTTTTTCAATATCGGTTTTTCAATATCGGTTTTTCAATATCAGTTTTTCAATATTTGGTTTTCAATATCGGTTTTTGAATATCGGTTCTAATATCGGTTCAATATCGGTTTTTCAATATCAGTTGTTCAATATTTGTTCTCCAATATCGGTTTTTGAATATCGGTTCTAATATCGGATTCAATATCGGTTTTTCAATATCGGTTTTTCAATATCAGTTTTTCGATATCAGTTTTTCAATATTTGTTTTTCAATATCGGTTTTTCAATATCGGTTCTAATATCGGTTTCAATATCGGTTTTTCAATACCGGTTTTTCAGTATCGGTTTTTCAATATCGGTTTTTCAATATCAGTTTTTCGATATCAGTTTTTCAATATTTGGTTTTCAATATCGGTTTTTCAATATCGGTTCTAATATCGGTTTCAATATCGTTTTTTCAATATCGGTTTTTCGATGTCAGTTTTTCAATATTTGTTTTTCAATATCGGTTTTTCAATATCAGTTTTTCGATATCAGTTTTTCAATATTTGTTTTTCAATATCGGTTTTTCAATATCGGTTCTAATATCGGTTTCAATATCGGTTTTTCAATATCAGTTTTTCGATATAGGTTTTTCAATATCGGTTTTTCAATATCGGTTTTTCAATATCAGTTTTTCAATATTTGGTTTTCAATATCGGTTTTTGAATATCGATTCTAATATCGGTTCAATATCGGTTTTTCAATATCAGTTTTTCAATATTTGTTCTCCAATATCGGTTTTTGAATATCGGTTCTAATATCGGATTCAATATCAGTTTTTCGATATCAGTTTTTCAATATTTGTTTTTGAATATCGGTTCTAATATCGGATTCAATATCGGTTTTTCAATATCGGTTTCAATATCGTTTTTTCAATATCGGTTTTTCGATGTCAGTTTTTCAATATTTGTTTTTCAATATCGGTTTTTCAATATCAGTTTTTCGATATCAGTTTTTCAATATTTGTTTTTCAATATCGGTTTTTCAATATCGGTTCTAATATCGGTTTCAATATCGGTTTTTCAATACCGGTTTTTCAATATCGGTTTTTCAATATCGGTTTTTCAATATCAGTTTTTCAATATTTGTTCTCCAATATCGGTTTTTGTATATCGGTTCTAATATCGGATTCAATATCGGTTTTTCAATATCAGTTTTTCAATATTTGTTCTCCAATATCGGTTTTTGAATATCGGTTCTAATATCGGATTCAATATCGGTTTTTCAATATCAGTTTTTCAATATTTGTTTTTCAATATCGGTTTTTGAATATTTGTTCTCCAATATCGGTTTTTCAATATCGGTTCTAATATCGGATTCAATATAGGTTTTTCAATATCGGTTCTAATATCGGATTCAATATGGGTTTTTCAATATCGGTTCTAATATCGGATTCAATATCGGTTTTTCAATATCAGTTTTTCGATATCGGTTTTTCAATATTTGGTTTTCAATATCGGTTTTTCAATATCGGTTCTAATATCGGTTTCAATATCGGTTTTTCAATATCAGTTTTTCGATATAGGTTTTTCAATATCGGTTTTTCAATATCGGTTTTTCAATATCAGTTTTTCAATATTTGTTTTTCAATATCGGTTCTAATATCGGATTCAATATCGGTTTTTCAATATCGGTTCTAATATCGGATTCAATATCGGTTTTTCAATATCGGTTTTGCAATATCAGTTTTTCAATATCAGTTTTTCAATATTTGTTTTTCAATATCGGTTTTTGAATATTTGTTCTCCAACATCGGTTTTTGAATATCTGTTCTAATATCGGATTCAATATCGGTTTTTCAATATCAGTGTTTCAATATTTGTTCTCCAATATCGGTTTTTGAATATCGGTTCTAATATCGGATTCAATATCGGTTTTTCAATATCGGTTCTAATATCGGATTCAATATCGGTTTTTCAATATCGGTTCTAATATCGGATTCAATATCGGTTTTTCAATATCGGTTTTTCAATATCGGTTTTTCAATATCAGTTTTTCGATATCAGTTTTTCAATATTTGTTCTCCAATATCGGTTTTTGAATATCGGTTCTAATATCGGATTCAATATCGGGTTTTCAATATCGGTTTTTCAATATCAGTTTTTCGATATCAGATTTTCAATAATTGTTTTTCAATATCGGTTTTTCAATATCGGTTCTAATATCGGTTTCAATATCGGTTTTTCAATATCAGTTTTTCAATATCGGTTTTTCAATATCAGTTTTACAATATTTGTTTTTCAATATTGGTTTTTCAATATCGGTTCTAATATCGGATTCAATATCGGTTTTTCAATATCGGTATTGCAATATCAGTTTTTCAATATCAGTTTTTCAATATCGGTTTTTCAATATCAGTTTTACAATATTTGTTTTTCAATATTGGTTTTTGAATATCGGTTCTAATATCGGATTCAATATCGGTTTTTCAATATCGGTTTTTCAATATCAGTTTTTCGATATCAGTTTTTCAATATTTGTTTTTCAATATCGGTTTTTCAATATTTGTTCTCCAATATCGGTTTTTGAATATCGGTTCTAATATCGGATTCAATATCGGTTTTTCAATATCAGTTTTTCAATATTTGTTTTTCAATATCGGTTTTTGAATATTTGTTCTCCAATATCGGTTTTTCAATATCGGTTCTAATATCGGATTCAATATAGGTTTTTCAATATCGGTTCTAATATCGGATTCAATATGGGTTTTTCAATATCGGTTCTAATATCGGATTCAATATCGGTTTTTCAATATCAGTTTTTCGATATCAGTTTTTCAATATTTGGTTTTCAATATCGGTTTTTCAATATCGGTTCTAATATCGGTTCTAATATCGGTTTCAATATCGGTTTTTCAATATCAGTTTTTCGATATAGGTTTTTCAATATCGGTTTTTCAATATCGGTTTTTCAATATCAGTTTTTCAATATTTGGTTTTCAATATCGGTTTTTGAATATCGGTTCTAATATCGGTTCAATATCGGTTTTTCAATATCAGTTGTTCAATATTTGTTCTCCAATATCGGTTTTTGAATATCGGTTCTAATATCGGATTCAATATCGGTTTTTCAATATCGGTTTTTCAATATCAGTTTTTCGATATCAGTTTTTCAATATTTGTTTTTCAATATCGGTTTTTCAATATCGGTTCTAATATCGGTTTCAATATCGGTTTTTCAATACCGGTTTTTCAGTATCGGTTTTTCAATATCGGTTTTTCAATATCAGTTTTTCGATATCAGTTCTTCAATATTTGGTTTTCAATATCGGTTTTTCAATATCGGTTCTAATATCGGTTTCAATATCGTTTTTTCAATATCGGTTTTTCGATGTCAGTTTTTCAATATTTGTTTTTCAATATCGGTTTTTCAATATCAGTTTTTCGATATCAGTTTTTCAATATTTGTTTTTCAATATCGGTTTTTCAATATCGGTTCTAATATCGGTTTCAATATCGGTTTTTCAATATCAGTTTTTCGATATAGGTTTTTCAATATCGGTTTTTCAATATCGGTTTTTCAATATCAGTTTTTCAATATTTGGTTTTCAATATCGGTTTTTGAATATCGGTTCTAATATCGGTTCAATATCGGTTTTTCAATATCAGTTTTTCAATATTTGTTCTCCAATATCGGTTTTTGAATATCGGTTCTAATATCGGATTCAATATCAGTTTTTCGATATCAGTTTTTCAATATTTGTTTTTGAATATCGGTTCTAATATCGGATTCAATATCGGTTTTTCAATATCGGTTTTTCAATATCAGTTTTTCGATATCAGTTTTTCAATATTTGTTTTTCAATATCGGTTTTTCAATATCGGTTCTAATATCGGTTTCAATATCGGTTTTTCAATACCGGTTTTTCAATATCGGTTTTTCAATATCGGTTTTTCAATATCAGTTTTTCAATATTTGTTCTCCAATATCGGTTTTTGTATATCGGTTCTAATATCGGATTCAATATCGGTTTTTCAATATCAGTGTTTCAATATTTGTTCTCCAATATCGGTTTTTGAATATCGGTTCTAATATCGGATTCAATATCGGTTTTTCAATATCGGTTCTAATATCGGATTCAATATCGGTTTTTCAATATCGGTTTTTCAATATCAGTTTTTCGATATCAGTTTTTCAATATTTGTTCTCCAATATCGGTTTTTGAATATCGGTTCTAATATCGGATTCAATATCGGTTTTTCAATATCAGTTTTTCAATATTTGTTTTTCAATATCGGTTTTTGAATATTTGTTCTCCAATATCGGTTTTTCAATATCGGTTCTAATATCGGATTCAATATAGGTTTTTCAATATCGGTTCTAATATCGGATTCAATATGGGTTTTTCAATATCGGTTCTAATATCGGATTCAATATCGGTTTTTCAATATCAGTTTTTCGATATCAGTTTTTCAATATTTGGTTTTCAATATCGGTTTTTCAATATCGGTTCTAATATCGGTTTCAATATCGGTTTTTCAATATCAGTTTTTCGATATAGGTTTTTCAATATCGGTTTTTCAATATCGGTTTTTCAATATCAGTTTTTCAATATTTGTTTTTCAATATCGGTTCTAATATCGGATTCAATATCGGTTTTTCAATATCGGTTCTAATATCGGTTTCAATATCGGTTTTTCAATATCAGTTTTTCAATATCGGTTTTTCAATATCAGTTTTACAATATTTGTTTTTCAATATTGGTTTTTCAATATCGGTTCTAATATCGGATTCAATATCGGTTTTTCAATATCGGTATTGCAATATCAGTTTTTCAATATCAGTTTTTCAATATCGGTTTTTCAATATCAGTTTCTCAATATTTGTTCTCCAATATCGGTTTTTGAATATCGGTTCTAATATCGGATTCAATATCGGTTTTTCAATATCGGTTTTTCAATATCAGTTTTTCGATATCAGTTTTTCAATATTTGTTTTTCAATATCGGTTTTTCAATATTTGTTCTCCAATATCGGTTTTTGAATATCGGTTCTAATATCGGATTCAATATCGGTTTTTCAATATCAGTTTTTCAATATTTGTTTTTCAATATCGGTTTTTGAATATTTGTTCTCCAATATCGGTTTTTCAATATCGGTTCTAATATCGGTTCTAATATCGGTTTCAATATCGGTTTTTCAATATCAGTTTTTCGATATAGGTTTTTCAATATCGGTTTTTCAATATCGGTTTTTCAATATCAGTTTTTCAATATTTGGTTTTCAATATCGGTTTTTGAATATCGGTTCTAATATCGGTTCAATATCGGTTTTTCAATATCAGTTGTTCAATATTTGTTCTCCAATATCGGTTTTTGAATATCGGTTCTAATATCGGATTCAATATCGGTTTTTCAATATCGGTTTTTCAATATCAGTTTTTCGATATCAGTTTTTCAATATTTGTTTTTCAATATCGGTTTTTCAATATCGGTTCTAATATCGGTTTCAATATCGGTTTTTCAATACCGGTTTTTCAGTATCGGTTTTTCAATATCGGTTTTTCAATATCAGTTTTTCGATATCAGTTCTTCAATATTTGGTTTTCAATATCGGTTTTTCAATATCGGTTCTAATATCGGTTTCAATATCGTTTTTTCAATATCGGTTTTTCGATGTCAGTTTTTCAATATTTGTTTTTCAATATCGGTTTTTCAATATCAGTTTTTCGATATCAGTTTTTCAATATTTGTTTTTCAATATCGGTTTTTCAATATCGGTTCTAATATCGGTTTCAATATCGGTTTTTCAATATCAGTTTTTCGATATAGGTTTTTCAATATCGGTTTTTCAATATCGGTTTTTCAATATCAGTTTTTCAATATTTGGTTTTCAATATCGGTTTTTGAATATCGGTTCTAATATCGGTTCAATATCGGTTTTTCAATATCAGTTTTTCAATATTTGTTCTCCAATATCGGTTTTTGAATATCGGTTCTAATATCGGATTCAATATCAGTTTTTCGATATCAGTTTTTCAATATTTGTTTTTGAATATCGGTTCTAATATCGGATTCAATATCGGTTTTTCAATATCGGTTTTTCAATATCAGTTTTTCGATATCAGTTTTTCAATATTTGTTTTTCAATATCGGTTTTTCAATATCGGTTCTAATATCGGTTTCAATATCGGTTTTTCAATACCGGTTTTTCAATATCGGTTTTTCAATATCGGTTTTTCAATATCAGTTTTTCAATATTTGTTCTCCAATATCGGTTTTTGTATATCGGTTCTAATATCGGATTCAATATCGGTTTTTCAATATCAGTGTTTCAATATTTGTTCTCCAATATCGGTTTTTGAATATCGGTTCTAATATCGGATTCAATATCGGTTTTTCAATATCGGTTCTAATATCGGATTCAATATCGGTTTTTCAATATCGGTTTTTCAATATCAGTTTTTCGATATCAGTTTTTCAATATTTGTTCTCCAATATCGGTTTTTGAATATCGGTTCTAATATCGGATTCAATATCGGTTTTTCAATATCAGTTTTTCAATATTTGTTTTTCAATATCGGTTTTTGAATATTTGTTCTCCAATATCGGTTTTTCAATATCGGTTCTAATATCGGATTCAATATAGGTTTTTCAATATCGGTTCTAATATCGGATTCAATATGGGTTTTTCAATATCGGTTCTAATATCGGATTCAATATCGGTTTTTCAATATCAGTTTTTCGATATCAGTTTTTCAATATTTGGTTTTCAATATCGGTTTTTCAATATCGGTTCTAATATCGGTTTCAATATCGGTTTTTCAATATCAGTTTTTCGATATAGGTTTTTCAATATCGGTTTTTCAATATCGGTTTTTCAATATCAGTTTTTCAATATTTGTTTTTCAATATCGGTTCTAATATCGGATTCAATATCGGTTTTTCAATATCGGTTCTAATATCGGTTTCAATATCGGTTTTTCAATATCAGTTTTTCAATATCGGTTTTTCAATATCAGTTTTACAATATTTGTTTTTCAATATTGGTTTTTCAATATCGGTTCTAATATCGGATTCAATATCGGTTTTTCAATATCGGTATTGCAATATCAGTTTTTCAATATCAGTTTTTCAATATCGGTTTTTCAATAT
Source organism: Andrena cerasifolii (assembly GCF_050908995.1). NCBI lineage: Eukaryota > Metazoa > Arthropoda > Insecta > Hymenoptera > Andrenidae > Andrena > Andrena cerasifolii. The sequence goes on along the minus strand of NW_027485336.1, from coordinate 29,672 downwards.
CAGTTTCTCAATATTTGTTCTCCAATATCGGTTTTTGAATATCGGTTCTAATATCGGATTCAATATCGGTTTTTCAATATCGGTTTTTCAATATCAGTTTTTCGATATCAGTTTTTCAATATTTGTTTTTCAATATCGGTTTTTCAATATTTGTTCTCCAATATCGGTTTTGAATATCGGTTCTAATATCGGATTCAATATCGGTTTTTCAATATCAGTTTTTCAATATTTGTTTTTCAATATCGGTTTTTGAATATTTGTTCTCCAATATCGGTTTTTCAATATCGGTTCTAATATCGGTTCTAATATCGGTTTCAATATCGGTTTTTCAATATCAGTTTTTCGATATAGGTTTTTCAATATCGGTTTTTCAATATCGGTTTTTCAATATCAGTTTTTCAATATTTGGTTTTCAATATCGGTTTTTGAATATCGGTTCTAATATCGGTTCAATATCGGTTTTTCAATATCAGTTGTTCAATATTTGTTCTCCAATATCGGTTTTTGAATATCGGTTCTAATATCGGATTCAATATCGGTTTTTCAATATCGGTTTTTCAATATCAGTTTTTCGATATCAGTTTTTCAATATTTGTTTTTCAATATCGGTTTTTCAATATCGGTTCTAATATCGGTTTCAATATCGGTTTTTCAATACCGGTTTTTCAGTATCGGTTTTTCAATATCGGTTTTTCAATATCAGTTTTTCGATATCAGTTTTTCAATATTTGGTTTTCAATATCGGTTTTTCAATATCGGTTCTAATATCGGTTTCAATATCGTTTTTTCAATATCGGTTTTTCGATGTCAGTTTTTCAATATTTGTTTTTCAATATCGGTTTTTCAATATCAGTTTTTCGATATCAGTTTTTCAATATTTGTTTTTCAATATCGGTTTTTCAATATCGGTTCTAATATCGGTTTCAATATCGGTTTTTCAATATCAGTTTTTCGATATAGGTTTTTCAATATCGGTTTTTCAATATCGGTTTTTCAATATCAGTTTTTCAATATTTGGTTTTCAATATCGGTTTTTGAATATCGGTTCTAATATCGGTTCAATATCGGTTTTTCAATATCAGTTTTTCAATATTTGTTCTCCAATATCGGTTTTTGAATATCGGTTCTAATATCGGATTCAATATCAGTTTTTCGATATCAGTTTTTCAATATTTGTTTTTGAATATCGGTTCTAATATCGGATTCAATATCGGTTTTTCAATATCGGTTTTTCAATATCAGTTTTTCGATATCAGTTTTTCAATATTTGTTTTTCAATATCGGTTTTTCAATATCGGTTCTAATATCGGTTTCAATATCGGTTTTTCAATACCGGTTTTTCAATATCGGTTTTTCAATATCGGTTTTTCAATATCAGTTTTTCAATATTTGTTCTCCAATATCGGTTTTTGTATATCGGTTCTAATATCGGATTCAATATCGGTTTTTCAATATCAGTGTTTCAATATTTGTTCTCCAATATCGGTTTTTGAATATCGGTTCTAATATCGGATTCAATATCGGTTTTTCAATATCGGTTCTAATATCGGATTCAATATCGGTTTTTCAATATCGGTTTTTCAATATCAGTTTTTCGATATCAGTTTTTCAATATTTGTTCTCCAATATCGGTTTTTGAATATCGGTTCTAATATCGGATTCAATATCGGTTTTTCAATATCAGTTTTTCAATATTTGTTTTTCAATATCGGTTTTTGAATATTTGTTCTCCAATATCGGTTTTTCAATATCGGTTCTAATATCGGATTCAATATAGGTTTTTCAATATCGGTTCTAATATCGGATTCAATATGGGTTTTTCAATATCGGTTCTAATATCGGATTCAATATCGGTTTTTCAATATCAGTTTTTCGATATCAGTTTTTCAATATTTGTTTTTCAATATCGGTTTTTCAATATCGGTTCTAATATCGGTTTCAATATCTGTTTTTCAATATCAGTTTTTCAATACCGGTTTTTCAATATCAGTTTTTCAATATTTGTTTTTCAATATCGGTTTTTCAATATCGGTTCTAATATCGGATTCAATATCGGTTTTTCAATATCGGTATTGCAATATCAGTTTTTCAATATCAGTTTTTCAATATCGGTTTTTCAATATCAGTTTTTCAATATTTGTTCTCCAATATCGGTTTTTGAATATCGGTTCTAATATCGGATTCAATATCGGTTTTTCAATATCGGTTTTTCAATATCAGTTTTTCGATATCAGTTTTTCAATATTTGTTTTTCAATATCGGTTTTTCAATATTTGTTCTCCAATATCGGTTTTTGAATATCGGTTCTAATATCGGATTCAATATCGGTTTTTCAATATCAGTTTTTCAATATTTGTTTTTCAATATCGGTTTTTGAATATTTGTTCTCCAATATCGGTTTTTCAATATCGGTTCTAATATCGGATTCAATATAGGTTTTTCAATATCGGTTCTAATATCGGATTCAATATGGGTTTTTCAATATCGGTTCTAATATCGGATTCAATATCGGTTTTTCAATATCAGTTTTTCGATATCAGTTTTTCGATATCAGTTTTTCAATATTTGTTTTTCAATATCGGTTTTTCAATATCGGTTCTAATATCGGTTTCAATATCGGTTTTTCAATACCGGTTTTTCAGTATCGGTTTTTCAATATCGGTTTTTCAATATCAGTTTTTCGATATCAGTTTTTCAATATTTGGTTTTCAATATCGGTTTTTCAATATCGGTTCTAATATCGGATTCAATATCGGTTTTTCAATATCAGTTTTTCGATATAGGTTTTTCAATATCGGTTTTTCAATATCGGTTTTTCAATATCAGTTTTTCAATATTTGGTTTTCAATATCGGTTTTTGAATATCGGTTCTAATATCGGTTCAATATCGGTTTTTCAATATCAGTTTTTCAATATTTGTTCTCCAATATCGGTTTTTGAATATCGGTTCTAATATCGGATTCAATATCAGTTTTTCGATATCAGTTTTTCAATATTTGTTTTTGAATATCGGTTCTAATATCGGATTCAATATCGGTTTTTCAATATCAGTGTTTCAATATTTGTTCTCCAATAGCGGTTTTTGAATATCGGTTCTAATATCGGATTCAATATCGGTTTTTCAATATCGGTTCTAATATCGGATTCAATATCGGTTTTTCAATATCGGTTTTTCAATATCAGTTTTTCGATATCAGTTTTTCAATATTTGTTCTCCAATATCGGTTTTTGAATATCGGTTCTAATATCGGATTCAATATCGGTTTTTCAATATCAGTTTTTCAATATTTGTTTTTCAATATCGGTTTTTGAATATTTGTTCTCCAATATCGGTTTTTCAATATCGGTTCTAATATCGGATTCAATATAGGTTTTTCAATATCGGTTCTAATATCGGATTCAATATGGGTTTTTCAGTATCGGTTCTAATATCGGATTCAATATCGGTTTTTCAATATCAGTTTTTCGATATCAGTTTTTCAATATTTGGTTTTCAATATCGGTTTTTCAATATCGGTTCTAATATCGGTTTCAATATCGGTTTTTCAATATCAGTTTTTCGATATAGGTTTTTCAATATCGGTTTTTCAATATCGGTTTTTCAATATCAGTTTTTCAATATTTGTTTTTCAATATCGGTTCTAATATCGGATTCAATATCGGTTTTTCAATATCGGTTCTAATATCGGATTCAATATCGGTTTTTCAATATCGGTTTTGCAATATCAGTTTTTCAATATCAGTTTTTCAATATTTGTTTTTCAATATCGGTTTTTGAATATTTGTTCTCCAACATCGGTTTTTGAATATCTGTTCTAATATCGGATTCAATATCGGTTTTTCAATATCAGTGTTTCAATATTTGTTCTCCAATATCGGTTTTTGAATATCGGTTCTAATATCGGATTCAATATCGGTTTTTCAATATCGGTTCTAATATCGGATTCAATATCGGTTTTTCAATATCGGTTCTAATATCGGATTCAATATCGGTTTTTCAATATCGGTTTTTCAATATCAGTTTTTCGATATCAGTTTTTCAATATTTGTTCTCCAATATCGGTTTTTGAATATCGGTTCTAATATCGGATTCAATATCGGGTTTTCAATATCGGTTTTTCAATATCAGTTTTTCGATATCAGATTTTCAATAATTGTTTTTCAATATCGGTTTTTCAATATTTGTTCTCCAATATCGGTTTTTGAATATCGGTTCTAATATCGGATTCAATATCGGTTTTTCAATATCAGTTTTTCAATATTTGTTTTTCAATATCGGTTTTTGAATATTTGTTCTCCAATATCGGTTTTTCAATATCGGTTCTAATATCGGATTCAATATAGGTTTTTCAATATCGGTTCTAATATCGGATTCAATATGGGTTTTTCAATATCGGTTCTAATATCGGATTCAATATCGGTTTTTCAATATCAGTTTTTCGATATCAGTTTTTCGATATCAGTTTTTCAATATTTGTTTTTCAATATCGGTTTTTCAATATCGGTTCTAATATCGGTTTCAATATCGGTTTTTCAATACCGGTTTTTCAGTATCGGTTTTTCAATATCGGTTTTTCAATATCAGTTTTTCGATATCAGTTTTTCAATATTTGGTTTTCAATATCGGTTTTTCAATATCGGTTCTAATATCGGATTCAATATCGGTTTTTCAATATCAGTTTTTCGATATAGGTTTTTCAATATCGGTTTTTCAATATCGGTTTTTCAATATCAGTTTTTCAATATTTGGTTTTCAATATCGGTTTTTGAATATCGGTTCTAATATCGGTTCAATATCGGTTTTTCAATATCAGTTTTTCAATATTTGTTCTCCAATATCGGTTTTTGAATATCGGTTCTAATATCGGATTCAATATCAGTTTTTCGATATCAGTTTTTCAATATTTGTTTTTGAATATCGGTTCTAATATCGGATTCAATATCGGTTTTTCAATATCAGTGTTTCAATATTTGTTCTCCAATAGCGGTTTTTGAATATCGGTTCTAATATCGGATTCAATATCGGTTTTTCAATATCGGTTCTAATATCGGATTCAATATCGGTTTTTCAATATCGGTTTTTCAATATCAGTTTTTCGATATCAGTTTTTCAATATTTGTTCTCCAATATCGGTTTTTGAATATCGGTTCTAATATCGGATTCAATATCGGTTTTTCAATATCAGTTTTTCAATATTTGTTTTTCAATATCGGTTTTTGAATATTTGTTCTCCAATATCGGTTTTTCAATATCGGTTCTAATATCGGATTCAATATAGGTTTTTCAATATCGGTTCTAATATCGGATTCAATATGGGTTTTTCAGTATCGGTTCTAATATCGGATTCAATATCGGTTTTTCAATATCAGTTTTTCGATATCAGTTTTTCAATATTTGGTTTTCAATATCGGTTTTTCAATATCGGTTCTAATATCGGTTTCAATATCGGTTTTTCAATATCAGTTTTTCGATATAGGTTTTTCAATATCGGTTTTTCAATATCGGTTTTTCAATATCAGTTTTTCAATATTTGTTTTTCAATATCGGTTCTAATATCGGATTCAATATCGGTTTTTCAATATCGGTTCTAATATCGGATTCAATATCGGTTTTTCAATATCGGTTTTGCAATATCAGTTTTTCAATATCAGTTTTTCAATATTTGTTTTTCAATATCGGTTTTTGAATATTTGTTCTCCAACATCGGTTTTTGAATATCTGTTCTAATATCGGATTCAATATCGGTTTTTCAATATCAGTGTTTCAATATTTGTTCTCCAATATCGGTTTTTGAATATCGGTTCTAATATCGGATTCAATATCGGTTTTTCAATATCGGTTCTAATATCGGATTCAATATCGGTTTTTCAATATCGGTTCTAATATCGGATTCAATATCGGTTTTTCAATATCGGTTTTTCAATATCAGTTTTTCGATATCAGTTTTTCAATATTTGTTCTCCAATATCGGTTTTTGAATATCGGTTCTAATATCGGATTCAATATCGGGTTTTCAATATCGGTTTTTCAATATCAGTTTTTCGATATCAGATTTTCAATAATTGTTTTTCAATATCGGTTTTACAATATCGGTTCTAATATCGGTTTCAATATCGGTTTTTCAATATCGGTTCTAATATCGGATTCAATATCGGTTTTTCAATATCGGTTTTTCAATATCAGTTTTTCGATATCAGTTTTTCAATATTTGTTCTCCAATATCGGTTTTTGAATATCGGTTCTAATATCGGATTCAATATCGGGTTTTCAATATCGGTTTTTCAATATCAGTTTTTCGATATCAGATTTTCAATAATTGTTTTTCAATATCGGTTTTTCAATATCGGTTCTAATATCGGTTTCAATATCGGTTTTTCAATATCAGTTTTTCAATATCGGTTTTTCAATATCAGTTTTACAATATTTGTTTTTCAATATCGGTTTTTCAATATCGGTTCTAATATCGGATTCAATATCGGTTTTTCAATATCGGTATTGCAATATCAGTTTTTCAATATCAGTTTTTCAATATCGGTTTTTCAATATCAGTTTTTCAATATTTGTTCTCCAATATCGGTTTTTGAATATCGGTTCTAATATCGGATTCAATATCGGTTTTTCAATATCGGTTTTTCAATATCAGTTTTTCGATATCAGTTTTTCAATATTTGTTTTTCAATATCGGTTTTTCAATATTTGTTCTCCAATATCGGTTTTTGAATATCGGTTCTAATATCGGATTCAATATCGGTTTTTCAATATCAGTTTTTCAATATTTGTTTTTCAATATCGGTTTTTGAATATTTGTTCTCCAATATCGGTTTTTCAATATCGGTTCTAATATCGGATTCAATATAGGTTTTTCAATATCGGTTCTAATATCGGATTCAATATGGGTTTTTCAATATCGGTTCTAATATCGGATTCAATATCGGTTTTTCAATATCAGTTTTTCGATATCAGTTTTTCAATATTTGGTTTTCAATATCGGTTTTTCAATATCGGTTCTAATATCGGTTCTAATATCGGTTTCAATATCGGTTTTTCAATATCAGTTTTTCGATATAGGTTTTTCAATATCGGTTTTTCAATATCGGTTTTTCAATATCAGTTTTTCAATATTTGGTTTTCAATATCGGTTTTTGAATATCGGTTCTAATATCGGTTCAATATCGGTTTTTCAATATCAGTTGTTCAATATTTGTTCTCCAATATCGGTTTTTGAATATCGGTTCTAATATCGGATTCAATATCGGTTTTTCAATATCGGTTTTTCAATATCAGTTTTTCGATATCAGTTTTTCAATATTTGTTTTTCAATATCGGTTTTTCAATATCGGTTCTAATATCGGTTTCAATATCGGTTTTTCAATACCGGTTTTTCAGTATCGGTTTTTCAATATCGGTTTTTCAATATCAGTTTTTCGATATCAGTTTTTCAATATTTGGTTTTCAATATCGGTTTTTCAATATCGGTTCTAATATCGGTTTCAATATCGTTTTTTCAATATCGGTTTTTCGATGTCAGTTTTTCAATATTTGTTTTTCAATATCGGTTTTTCAATATCAGTTTTTCGATATCAGTTTTTCAATATTTGTTTTTCAATATCGGTTTTTCAATATCGGTTCTAATATCGGTTTCAATATCGGTTTTTCAATATCAGTTTTTCGATATAGGTTTTTCAATATCGGTTTTTCAATATCGGTTTTTCAATATCAGTTTTTCAATATTTGGTTTTCAATATCGGTTTTTGAATATCGATTCTAATATCGGTTCAATATCGGTTTTTCAATATCAGTTTTTCAATATTTGTTCTCCAATATCGGTTTTTGAATATCGGTTCTAATATCGGATTCAATATCAGTTTTTCGATATCAGTTTTTCAATATTTGTTTTTGAATATCGGTTCTAATATCGGATTCAATATCGGTTTTTCAATATCGGTTTTTCAATATCAGTTTTTCGATATCAGTTTTTCAATATTTGTTTTTCAATATCGGTTTTTCAATATCGGTTCTAATATCGGTTTCAATATCGGTTTTTCAATACCGGTTTTTCAATATCGGTTTTTCAATATCGGTTTTTCAATATCAGTTTTTCAATATTTGTTCTCCAATATCGGTTTTTGTATATCGGTTCTAATATCGGATTCAATATCGGTTTTTCAATATCAGTTTTTCAATATTTGTTCTCCAATATCGGTTTTTGAATATCGGTTCTAATATCGGATTCAATATCGGTTTTTCAATATCAGTTTTTCAATATTTGTTTTTCAATATCGGTTTTTGAATATTTGTTCTCCAATATCGGTTTTTCAATATCGGTTCTAATATCGGATTCAATATAGGTTTTTCAATATCGGTTCTAATATCGGATTCAATATGGGTTTTTCAATATCGGTTCTAATATCGGATTCAATATCGGTTTTTCAATATCAGTTTTTCGATATCAGTTTTTCAATATTTGGTTTTCAATATCGGTTTTTCAATATCGGTTCTAATATCGGTTTCAATATCGGTTTTTCAATATCAGTTTTTCGATATAGGTTTTTCAATATCGGTTTTTCAATATCGGTTTTTCAATATCAGTTTTTCAATATTTGTTTTTCAATATCGGTTCTAATATCGGATTCAATATCGGTTTTTCAATATCGGTTCTAATATCGGATTCAATATCGGTTTTTCAATATCGGTTTTGCAATATCAGTTTTTCAATATCAGTTTTTCAATATTTGTTTTTCAATATCGGTTTTTGAATATTTGTTCTCCAACATCGGTTTTTGAATATCTGTTCTAATATCGGATTCAATATCGGTTTTTCAATATCAGTGTTTCAATATTTGTTCTCCAATATCGGTTTTTGAATATCGGTTCTAATATCGGATTCAATATCGGTTTTTCAATATCGGTTCTAATATCGGATTCAATATCGGTTTTTCAATATCGGTTCTAATATCGGATTCAATATCGGTTTTTCAATATCGGTTTTTCAATATCGGTTTTTCAATATCAGTTTTTCGATATCAGTTTTTCAATATTTGTTCTCCAATATCGGTTTTTGAATATCGGTTCTAATATCGGATTCAATATCGGGTTTTCAATATCGGTTTTTCAATATCAGTTTTTCGATATCAGATTTTCAATAATTGTTTTTCAATATCGGTTTTTCAATATCGGTTCTAATATCGGTTTCAATATCGGTTTTTCAATATCAGTTTTTCAATATCGGTTTTTCAATATCAGTTTTACAATATTTGTTTTTCAATATTGGTTTTTCAATATCGGTTCTAATATCGGATTCAATATCGGTTTTTCAATATCGGTATTGCAATATCAGTTTTTCAATATCAGTTTTTCAATATCGGTTTTTCAATATCAGTTTTTCAATATTTGTTCTCCAATATCGGTTTTTGAATATCGGTTCTAATATCGGATTCAATATCGGTTTTTCAATATCGGTTTTTCAATATCAGTTTTTCGATATCAGTTTTTCAATATTTGTTTTTCAATATCGGTTTTTCAATATTTGTTCTCCAATATCGGTTTTTGAATATCGGTTCTAATATCGGATTCAATATCGGTTTTTCAATATCAGTTTTTCAATATTTGTTTTTCAATATCGGTTTTTGAATATTTGTTCTCCAATATCGGTTTTTCAATATCGGTTCTAATATCGGATTCAATATAGGTTTTTCAATATCGGTTCTAATATCGGATTCAATATGGGTTTTTCAATATCGGTTCTAATATCGGATTCAATATCGGTTTTTCAATATCAGTTTTTCGATATCAGTTTTTCAATATTTGGTTTTCAATATCGGTTTTTCAATATCGGTTCTAATATCGGTTCTAATATCGGTTTCAATATCGGTTTTTCAATATCAGTTTTTCGATATAGGTTTTTCAATATCGGTTTTTGAATATCGGTTTTTCAATATCAGTTTTTCAATATTTGGTTTTCAATATCGGTTTTTGAATATCGGTTCTAATATCGGTTCAATATCGGTTTTTCAATATCAGTTGTTCAATATTTGTTCTCCAATATCGGTTTTTGAATATCGGTTCTAATATCGGATTCAATATCGGTTTTTCAATATCGGTTTTTCAATATCAGTTTTTCGATATCAGTTTTTCAATATTTGTTTTTCAATATCGGTTTTTCAATATCGGTTCTAATATCGGTTTCAATATCGGTTTTTCAATACCGGTTTTTCAGTATCGGTTTTTCAATATCGGTTTTTCAATATCAGTTTTTCGATATCAGTTTTTCAATATTTGGTTTTCAATATCGGTTTTTCAATATCGGTTCTAATATCGGTTTCAATATCGTTTTTTCAATATCGGTTTTTCGATGTCAGTTTTTCAATATTTGTTTTTCAATATCGGTTTTTCAATATCAGTTTTTCGATATCAGTTTTTCAATATTTGTTTTTCAATATCGGTTTTTCAATATCGGTTCTAATATCGGTTTCAATATCGGTTTTTCAATATCAGTTTTTCGATATAGGTTTTTCAATATCGGTTTTTCAATATCGGTTTTTCAATATCAGTTTTTCAATATTTGGTTTTCAATATCGGTTTTTGAATATCGGTTCTAATATCGGTTCAATATCGGTTTTTCAATATCAGTTTTTCAATATTTGTTCTCCAATATCGGTTTTTGAATATCGGTTCTAATATCGGATTCAATATCAGTTTTTCGATATCAGTTTTTCAATATTTGTTTTTGAATATCGGTTCTAATATCGGATTCAATATCGGTTTTTCAATATCGGTTTTTCAATATCAGTTTTTCGATATCAGTTTTTCAATATTTGTTTTTCAATATCGGTTTTTCAATATCGGTTCTAATATCGGTTCAATATCGGTTTTTCAATACCGGTTTTTCAATATCGGTTTTTCAATATCGGTTTTTCAATATCAGTTTTTCAATATTTGTTCTCCAATATCGGTTTTTGTATATCGGTTCTAATATCGGATTCAATATCGGTTTTTCAATATCAGTGTTTCAATATTTGTTCTCCAATATCGGTTTTTGAATATCGGTTCTAATATCGGATTCAATATCGGTTTTTCAATATCGGTTCTAATATCGGATTCAATATCGGTTTTTCAATATCGGTTTTTCAATATCAGTTTTTCGATATCAGTTTTTCAATATTTGTTCTCCAATATCGGTTTTTGAATATCGGTTCTAATATCGGATTCAATATCGGTTTTTCAATATCAGTTTTTCAATATTTGTTTTTCAATATCGGTTCTAATATCGGATTCAATATAGGTTTTTCAATATCGGTTCTAATATCGGATTCAATATGGGTTTTTCAATATCGGTTCTAATATCGGATTCAATATCGGTTTTTCAATATCAGTTTTTCGATATCAGTTTTTCAATATTTGGTTTTCAATATCGGTTTTTCAATATCGGTTCTAATATCGGTTTCAATATCGGTTTTTCAATATCAGTTTTTCGATATAGGTTTTTCAATATCGGTTTTTCAATATCGGTTTTTCAATATCAGTTTTTCAATATTTGTTTTTCAATATCGGTTCTAATATCGGATTCAATATCGGTTTTTCAATATCGGTTCTAATATCGGATTCAATATCGGTTTTTCAATATCGGTTTTGCAATATCAGTTTTTCAATATCAGTTTTTCAATATTTGTTTTTCAATATCGGTTTTTCAATATCAGTTTTTCAATATTTGGTTTTCAATATCGGTTTTTGAATATCGGTTCTAATATCGGTTCAATATCGGTTTTTCAATATCAGTTTTTCAATATTTGTTCTCCAATATCGGTTTTTGAATATCGGTTCTAATATCGGATTCAATATCGGTTTTTCAATATCGGTTCTAATATCGGATTCAATATCGGTTTTTCAATATCGGTTTTTCAATATCAGTTTTTCGATATCAGTTTTTCAATATTTGTTCTCCAATATCGGTTTTTGAATATCGGTTCTAATATCGGATTCAATATCGGTTTTTCAATATCAGTTTTTCAATATTTGTTTTTCAATATCGGTTCTAATATCGGATTCAATATAGGTTTTTCAATATCGGTTCTAATATCGGATTCAATATGGGTTTTTCAATATCGGTTCTAATATCGGATTCAATATCGGTTTTTCAATATCAGTTTTTCGATATCAGTTTTTCAATATTTGGTTTTCAATATCGGTTTTTCAATATCGGTTCTAATATCGGTTCTAATATCGGTTTCAATATCGGTTTTTCAATATCAGTTTTTCGATATAGGTTTTTCAATATCGGTTTTTGAATATCGGTTTTTCAATATCAGTTTTTCAATATTTGGTTTTCAATATCGGTTTTTGAATATCGGTTCTAATATCGGTTCAATATCGGTTTTTCAATATCAGTTGTTCAATATTTGTTCTCCAATATCGGTTTTTGAATATCGGTTCTAATATCGGATTCAATATCGGTTTTTCAATATCGGTTTTTCAATATCAGTTTTTCGATATCAGTTTTTCAATATTTGTTTTTCAATATCGGTTTTTCAATATCGGTTCTAATATCGGTTTCAATATCGGTTTTTCAATACCGGTTTTTCAGTATCGGTTTTTCAATATCGGTTTTTCAATATCAGTTTTTCGATATCAGTTTTTCAATATTTGGTTTTCAATATCGGTTTTTCAATATCGGTTCTAATATCGGTTTCAATATCGTTTTTTCAATATCGGTTTTTCGATGTCAGTTTTTCAATATTTGTTTTTCAATATCGGTTTTTCAATATCAGTTTTTCGATATCAGTTTTTCAATATTTGTTTTTCAATATCGGTTTTTCAATATCGGTTCTAATATCGGTTTCAATATCGGTTTTTCAATATCAGTTTTTCGATATAGGTTTTTCAATATCGGTTTTTCAATATCGGTTTTTCAATATCAGTTTTTCAATATTTGGTTTTCAATATCGGTTTTTGAATATCGGTTCTAATATCGGTTCAATATCGGTTTTTCAATATCAGTTTTTCAATATTTGTTCTCCAATATCGGTTTTTGAATATCGGTTCTAATATCGGATTCAATATCAGTTTTTCGATATCAGTTTTTCAATATTTGTTTTTGAATATCGGTTCTAATATCGGATTCAATATCGGTTTTTCAATATCGGTTTTTCAATATCAGTTTTTCGATATCAGTTTTTCAATATTTGTTTTTCAATATCGGTTTTTCAATATCGGTTCTAATATCGGTTCAATATCGGTTTTTCAATACCGGTTTTTCAATATCGGTTTTTCAATATCGGTTTTTCAATATCAGTTTTTCAATATTTGTTCTCCAATATCGGTTTTTGTATATCGGTTCTAATATCGGATTCAATATCGGTTTTTCAATATCAGTGTTTCAATATTTGTTCTCCAATATCGGTTTTTGAATATCGGTTCTAATATCGGATTCAATATCGGTTTTTCAATATCGGTTCTAATATCGGATTCAATATCGGTTTTTCAATATCGGTTTTTCAATATCAGTTTTTCGATATCAGTTTTTCAATATTTGTTCTCCAATATCGGTTTTTGAATATCGGTTCTAATATCGGATTCAATATCGGTTTTTCAATATCAGTTTTTCAATATTTGTTTTTCAATATCGGTTCTAATATCGGATTCAATATAGGTTTTTCAATATCGGTTCTAATATCGGATTCAATATGGGTTTTTCAATATCGGTTCTAATATCGGATTCAATATCGGTTTTTCAATATCAGTTTTTCGATATCAGTTTTTCAATATTTGGTTTTCAATATCGGTTTTTCAATATCGGTTCTAATATCGGTTTCAATATCGGTTTTTCAATATCAGTTTTTCGATATAGGTTTTTCAATATCGGTTTTTCAATATCGGTTTTTCAATATCAGTTTTTCAATATTTGTTTTTCAATATCGGTTCTAATATCGGATTCAATATCGGTTTTTCAATATCGGTTCTAATATCGGATTCAATATCGGTTTTTCAATATCGGTTTTGCAATATCAGTTTTTCAATATCAGTTTTTCAATATTTGTTTTTCAATATCGGTTTTTGAATATTTGTTCTCCAACATCGGTTTTTGAATATCTGTTCTAATATCGGATTCAATATCTGTTTTTCAATATCAGTGTTTCAATATTTGTTCTCCAATATCGGTTTTTGAATATCGGTTCTAATATCGGATTCAATATCGGTTTTTCAATATCGGTTCTAATATCGGATTCAATATCGGTTTTTCAATATCGGTTCTAATATCGGATTCAATATCGGTTTTTCAATATCGGTTTTTCAATATCGGTTTTTCAATATCAGTTTTTCGATATCAGTTTTTCAATATTTGTTTTTCAATATCGGTTTTTCAATATCGGTTCTAATATCGGTTTCAATATCGGTTTTTCAATATCAGTTTTTCGATATAGGTTTTTCAATATCGGTTTTTCAATATCGGTTTTTCAATATCAGTTTTGCAATATTTGGTTTTCAATATCGGTTTTTGAATATCGGTTCTAATATCGGTTCAATATCGGTTTTTCAATATCAGTTTTTCAATATTTGTTCTCCAATATCGGTTTTTGAATATCGGTTCTAATATCGGATTCAATATCAGTTTTTCGATATCAGTTTTTCAATATTTGTTTTTGAATATCGGTTCTAATATCGGATTCAATATCGGTTTTTCAATATCGGTTTTTCAATATCAGATTTTCGATATCAGTTTTTCAATATTTGTTTTTCAATATCGGTTTTTCAATATCGGTTCTAATATCGGTTTCAATATCGGTTTTTCAATACCGGTTTTTCAATATCTGTTTTTCAATATCGGTTTTTCAATATCAGTTTTTCAATATTTGTTCTCCAATATCGGTTTTTGTATATCGGTTCTAATATCGGATTCAATATCGGTTTTTCAATATCAGTGTTTCAATATTTGTTCTCCAATATCGGTTTTTGAATATCGGTTCTAATATCGGATTCAATATCGGTTTTTCAATATCGGTTCTAATATCGGATTCAATATCGGTTTTTCAATATCGGTTTTTCAATATCAGTTTTTCGATATCAGTTTTTCAATATTTGTTCTCCAATATCGGTTTTTGAATATCGGTTCTAATATCGGATTCAATATCGGTTTTTCAATATCAGTTTTTCAATATTTGTTTTTCAATATCGGTTTTTGAATATTTGTTCTCCAATATCGGTTTTTCA
Organism: Andrena cerasifolii; assembly: GCF_050908995.1. Classification (NCBI taxonomy): domain Eukaryota; kingdom Metazoa; phylum Arthropoda; class Insecta; order Hymenoptera; family Andrenidae; genus Andrena; species Andrena cerasifolii. The sequence goes on along the minus strand of NW_027485336.1, from coordinate 14,467 downwards.
ATATCGGTTCTAATATCGGATTCAATATAGGTTTTTCAATATCGGTTCTAATATCGGATTCAATATGGGTTTTTCAATATCGGTTCTAATATCGGATTCAATATCGGTTTTTCAATATCAGTTTTTCGATATCAGTTTTTCAATATTTGGTTTTCAATATCGGTTTTTCAATATCGGTTCTAATATCGGTTTCAATATCGGTTTTTCAATATCAGTTTTTCGATATAGGTTTTTCAATATCGGTTTTTCAATATCGGTTTTTCAATATCAGTTTTTCAATATTTGTTTTTCAATATCGGTTCTAATATCGGATTCAATATCGGTTTTTCAATATCGGTTCTAATATCGGATTCAATATCGGTTTTTCAATATCGGTTTTTGAATATTTGTTCTCCAACATCGGTTTTTGAATATCTGTTCTAATATCGGATTCAATATCTGTTTTTCAATATCAGTGTTTCAATATTTGTTCTCCAATATCGGTTTTTGAATATCGGTTCTAATATCGGATTCAATATCGGTTTTTCAATATCGGTTCTAATATCGGATTCAATATCGGTTTTTCAATATCGGTTCTAATATCGGATTCAATATCGGTTTTTCAATTTCGGTTTTTCAATATCGGTTTTTCAATATCAGTTTTTCGATATCAGTTTTTCAATATTTGTTTTTCAATATCGGTTTTTCAATATCGGTTCTAATATCGGTTTCAATATCGGTTTTTCAATATCAGTTTTTCGATATAGGTTTTTCAATATCGGTTTTTCAATATCGGTTTTTCAATATCAGTTTTGCAATATTTGGTTTTCAATATTGGTTTTTGAATATCGGTTCTAATATCGGTTCAATATCGGTTTTTCAATATCAGTTTTTCAATATTTGTTCTCCAATATCGGTTTTTGAATATCGGTTCTAATATCGGATTCAATATCAGTTTTTCGATATCAGTTTTTCAATATTTGTTTTTCAATATCGGTTCTAATATCGGATTCAATATTTGTTTTTCAATATCGGTTCTAATATCGGATTCAATATCGGTTTTTCAATATCGGTTCTAATATCGCATTCAATATCGGTTTTTCAATATCGGTTTTGCAATATCAGTTTTTCAATATCAGTTTTTCAATATTTGTTTTTCAATATCGGTTTTTGAATATTTGTTCTCCAACATCGGTTTTTGAATATCTGTTCTAATATGGGATTCAATATCGGTTTTTCAATATCAGTGTTTCAATATTTGTTCTCCAATATCGGTTTTTGAATATCGGTTCTAATATCGGATTCAATATCGGTTTTTCAATATCGGTTCTAATATCGGATTCAATAACGGTTTTTCAATATCGGTTCTAATATCGGATTCAATATCGGTTTTTCAATATCGGTTTTTCAATATCAGTTTTTCGATATCAGTTTTTCAATATTTGTTCTCCAATATCGGTTTTTGAATATCGGTTCTAATATCGGATTCAATATCGGGTTTTCAATATCGGTTTTTCAATATCAGTTTTTCGATATCAGTTTTTCAATAATTGTTTTTCAATATCGGTTTTTCAATATCGGTTCTAATATCGGTTTCAATATCGGTTTTTCAATATCAGTTTTTCAATATCGGTTTTTCAATATCAGTTTTACAATATTTGTTTTTCAATATCGGTTTTTCAATATCGGTTCTAATATCGGATTCAATATCGGTTTTTCAATATCGGTATTGCAATATCAGTTTTTCAATATCAGTTTTTCAATATCGGTTTTTCAATATCAGTTTTTCAATATTTGTTCTCCAATATCGGTTTTTGAATGTCGGTTCTAATATCGGATTCAATATCGGTTTTTCAATATCGGTTTTTCAATATCAGTTTTTCGATATCAGTTTTTCAATATTTGTTTTTCAATATCGGTTTTTCAATATTTGTTCTCCAATATCGGTTTTTGAATATCGGTTCTAATATCGGATTCAATATCGGTTTTTCAATATCAGTTTTTCAATATTTGTTTTTCAATATCGGTTTTTGAATATTTGTTCTCCAATATCGGTTTTTCAATATCGGTTCTAATATCGGATTCAATATAGGTTTTTCAATATCGGTTCTAATATCGGATTCAATATGGGTTTTTCAATATCGGTTCTAATATCGGATTCAATATCGGTTTTTCAATATCAGTTTTTCGATATCAGTTTTTCAATATTTGGTTTTCAATATCGGTTTTTCAATATCGGTTCTAATATCGGTTCTAATATCGGTTTCAATATCGGTTTTTCAATATCAGTTTTTCGATATAGGTTTTTCAATATCGGTTTTTCAATATCGGTTTTTCAATATCAGTTTTTCAATATTTGGTTTTCAATATCGGTTTTTGAATATCGGTTCTAATATCGGTTCAATATCGGTTTTTCAATATCAGTTGTTCAATATTTGTTCTCCAATATCGGTTTTTGAATATCGGTTCTAATATCGGATTCAATATCGGTTTTTCAATATCGGTTTTTCAATATCAGTTTTTCGATATCAGTTTTTCAATATTTGTTTTTCAATATCGGTTTTTCAATATCGGTTCTAATATCGGTTTCAATATCGGTTTTTCAATACCGGTTTTTCAGTATCGGTTTTTCAATATCGGTTTTTCAATATCAGTTTTTCGATATCAGTTTTTCAATATTTGGTTTTCAATATCGGTTTTTCAATATCGGTTCTAATATCGGTTTCAATATCGTTTTTTCAATATCGGTTTTTCGATATCAGTTTTTCAATATTTGTTTTTCAATATCGGTTTTTCAATATCAGTTTTTCGATATCAGTTTTTCAATATTTGTTTTTCAATATCGGTTTTTCAATATCGGTTCTAATATCGGTTTCAATATCGGTTTTTCAATATCAGTTTTTCGATATAGGTTTTTCAATATCGGTTTTTCAATATCGGTTTTTCAATATCAGTTTTTCAATATTTGGTTTTCAATATCGGTTTTTGAATATCGGTTCTAATATCGGTTCAATATCGGTTTTTCAATATCAGTTTTTCAATATTTGTTCTCCAATATCGGTTTTTGAATATCGGTTCTAATATCGGATTCAATATCAGTTTTTCGATATCAGTTTTTCAATATTTGTTTTTGAATATCGGTTCTAATATCGGATTCAATATCGGTTTTTCAATATCGGTTTTTCAATATCAGTTTTTCGATATCAGTTTTTCAATATTTGTTTTTCAATATCGGTTTTTCAATATCGGTTCTAATATCGGTTTCAATATCGGTTTTTCAATACCGGTTTTTCAATATCGGTTTTTCAATATCGGTTTTTCAATATCAGTTTTTCAATATTTGTTCTCCAATATCGGTTTTTGTATATCGGTTCTAATATCGGATTCAATATCGGTTTTTCAATATCAGTGTTTCAATATTTGTTCTCCAATATCGGTTTTTGAATATCGGTTCTAATATCGGATTCAATATCGGTTTTTCAATATCGGTTCTAATATCGGATTCAATATCGGTTTTTCAATATCGGTTTTTCAATATCAGTTTTTCGATATCAGTTTTTCAATATTTGTTCTCCAATATCGGTTTTTGAATATCGGTTCTAATATCGGATTCAATATCGGTTTTTCAATATCAGTTTTTCAATATTTGTTTTTCAATATCGGTTTTTGAATATTTGTTCTCCAATATCGGTTTTTCAATATCGGTTCTAATATCGGATTCAATATAGGTTTTTCAATATCGGTTCTAATATCGGATTCAATATGGGTTTTTCAATATCGGTTCTAATATCGGATTCAATATCGGTTTTTCAATATCAGTTTTTCGATATCAGTTTTTCAATATTTGTTTTTCAATATCGGTTTTTCAATATCGGTTCTAATATCGGTTTCAATATCTGTTTTTCAATATCAGTTTTTCAATATCGGTTTTTCAATATCAGTTTTTCAATATTTGTTTTTCAATATCGGTTTTTCAATATCGGTATTGCAATATCAGTTTTTCAATATCAGTTTTTCAATATCGGTTTTTCAATATCAGTTTTTCAATATTTGTTCTCCAATATCGGTTTTTGAATATCGGTTCTAATATCGGATTCAATATCGGTTTTTCAATATCGGTTTTTCAATATCAGTTTTTCGATATCAGTTTTTCAATATTTGTTTTTCAATATCGGTTTTTCAATATTTGTTCTCCAATATCGGTTTTTGAATATCGGTTCTAATATCGGATTCAATATCGGTTTTTCAATATCAGTTTTTCAATATTTGTTTTTCAATATCGGTTTTTGAATATTTGTTCTCCAATATCGGTTTTTCAATATCGGTTCTAATATCGGATTCAATATAGGTTTTTCAATATCGGTTCTAATATCGGATTCAATATGGGTTTTTCAATATCGGTTCTAATATCGGATTCAATATCGGTTTTTCAATATCAGTTTTTCGATATCAGTTTTTCAATATTTGGTTTTCAATATCGGTTTTTCAATATCGGTTCTAATATCGGTTTCAATATCGGTTTTTCAATATCAGTTTTTCGATATAGGTTTTTCAATATTTGTTTTTCAATATCGGTTTTTCAATATTTGTTCTCCAATATCGGTTTCAATATCGGTTTTTCAATATCAGTTTTACAATATCGGTTTTTCAATATCAGTTTTTCAATATTTGTTCTCCAATATCGGTTTTTGAATATCGGTTCTAATATCGGATTCAGTATCGGTTTTTCAATATCGGTTCTAATATCGGATTCAATATAGGTTTTTCAATATCAGTTTTTCGATATCAGTTTTTCAATATTTGTTTTTCAATATCGGTTATAATATCGGTTTCAATATCGGTTTTTCAATATCGGTTTTTCAATATCGGTTTTTCAGTATCGGTTTTTCAATATTAGTTATTCAATATCGGTTTTTCAATATTTGTTTTTCAATATCGGTTTTTGAATATTTGTTCTCCAACATCGGTTTTTGAATATCTGTTCTAATATCGGATTCAATATCGGTTTTTCAATATCAGTGTTTCAATATTTGTTCTCCAATATCGGTTTTTGAATATCGGTTCTAATATCGGATTCAATATCGGTTTTTCAATATCGGTTCTAATATCGGATTCAATATCGGTTTTTCAATATCGGTTCTAATATCGGATTCAATATCGGTTTTTCAATATCGGTTTTTCAATATCAGTTTTTCGATATCAGTTTTTCAATATTTGTTTTTCAATATCGGTTTTTCAATATTTGTTCTTCAATATCGGTTTTTGAATATCGGTTCTAATATCGGATTCAATATCGGTTTTTCAATATCAGTTTTTCAATATTTGTTTTTCAATATCGGTTTTTGAATATTTGTTCTCCAATATCGGTTTTTCAATATCGGTTCTAATATCGGATTCAATATAGGTTTTTCAATATCGGTTCTAATATCGGATTCAATATGGGTTTTTCAATATCGGTTCTAATATCGGATTCAATATCGGTTTTTCAATATCAGTTTTTCGATATCAGTTTTTCAATATTTGGTTTTCAATATCGGTTTTTCAATATCGGTTCTAATATCGGTTCTAATATCGGTTTCAATATCGGTTTTTCAATATCAGTTTTTCGATATAGGTTTTTCAATATCGGTTTTTCAATATCGGTTTTTCAATATCAGTTTTTCAATATTTGGTTTTCAATATCGGTTTTTGAATATCGGTTCTAATATCGGTTCAATATCGGTTTTTCAATATCAGTTGTTCAATATTTGTTCTCCAATATCGGTTTTTGAATATCGGTTCTAATATCGGATTCAATATCGGTTTTTCAATATCGGTTTTTCAATATCAGTTTTTCGATATCAGTTTTTCAATATTTGTTTTTCAATATCGGTTTTTCAATATCGGTTCTAATATCGGTTTCAATATCGGTTTTTCAATACCGGTTTTTCAGTATCGGTTTTTCAATATCGGTTTTTCAATATCAGTTTTTCGATATCAGTTTTTCAATATTTGGTTTTCAATATCGGTTTTTCAATATCGGTTCTAATATCGGTTTCAATATCGTTTTTTCAATATCGGTTTTTCGATATCAGTTTTTCAATATTTGTTTTTCAATATCGGTTTTTCAATATCAGTTTTTCGATATCAGTTTTTCAATATTTGTTTTTCAATATCGGTTTTTCAATATCGGTTCTAATATCGGTTTCAATATCGGTTTTTCAATATCAGTTTTTCGATATAGGTTTTTCAATATCGGTTTTTCAATATCGGTTTTTCAATATCAGTTTTTCAATATTTGGTTTTCAATATCGGTTTTTGAATATCGGTTCTAATATCGGTTCAATATCGGTTTTTCAATATCAGTTTTTCAATATTTGTTCTCCAATATCGGTTTTTGAATATCGGTTCTAATATCGGATTCAATATCAGTTTTTCGATATCAGTTTTTCAATATTTGTTTTTGAATATCGGTTCTAATATCGGATTCAATATCGGTTTTTCAATATCGGTTTTTCAATATCAGTTTTTCGATATCAGTTTTTCAATATTTGTTTTTCAATATCGGTTTTTCAATATCGGTTCTAATATCGGTTTCAATATCGGTTTTTCAATACCGGTTTTTCAATATCGGTTTTTCAATATCGGTTTTTCAATATCAGTTTTTCAATATTTGTTCTCCAATATCGGTTTTTGTATATCGGTTCTAATATCGGATTCAATATCGGTTTTTCAATATCAGTGTTTCAATATTTGTTCTCCAATATCGGTTTTTGAATATCGGTTCTAATATCGGATTCAATATCGGTTTTTCAATATCGGTTCTAATATCGGATTCAATATCGGTTTTTCAATATCAGTTTTTCGATATCAGTTTTTCAATATTTGTTTTTCAATATCGGTTTTTCAATATCGGTTCTAATATCGGTTTCAATATCTGTTTTTCAATATCAGTTTTTCAATATCGGTTTTTCAATATCAGTTTTTCAATATTTGTTCTCCAATATCGGTTTTTGAATATCGGTTCTAATATCGGATTCAATATCGGTTTTTCAATATCGGTTTTTCAATATCAGTTTTTCGATATCAGTTTTTCAATATTTGTTTTTCAATATCGGTTTTTCAATATTTGTTCTCCAATATCGGTTTTTGAATATCGGTTCTAATATCGGATTCAATATCAGTTTTTCGATATCAGTTTTTCAATATTTGTTTTTGAATATCGGTTCTAATATCGGATTCAATATCGGTTTTTCAATATCGGTTTTTCAATATCAGTTTTTCGATATCAGTTTTTCAATATTTGTTTTTCAATATCGGTTTTTCAATATCGGTTCTAATATCGGTTTCAATATCGGTTTTTCAATACCGGTTTTTCAATATCGGTTTTTCAATATCGGTTTTTCAATATCAGTTTTTCAATATTTGTTCTCCAATATCGGTTTTTGTATATCGGTTCTAATATCGGATTCAATATCGGTTTTTCAATATCAGTGTTTCAATATTTGTTCTCCAATATCGGTTTTTGAATATCGGTTCTAATATCGGATTCAATATCGGTTTTTCAATATCGGTTCTAATATCGGATTCAATATCGGTTTTTCAATATCGGTTTTTCAATATCAGTTTTTCGATATCAGTTTTTCAATATTTGTTCTCCAATATCGGTTTTTGAATATCGGTTCTAATATCGGATTCAATATCGGTTTTTCAATATCAGTTTTTCAATATTTGTTTTTCAATATCGGTTTTTGAATATTTGTTCTCCAATATCGGTTTTTCAATATCGGTTCTAATATCGGATTCAATATAGGTTTTTCAATATCGGTTCTAATATCGGATTCAATATGGGTTTTTCAATATCGGTTCTAATATCGGATTCAATATCGGTTTTTCAATATCAGTTTTTCGATATCAGTTTTTCAATATTTGTTTTTCAATATCGGTTTTTCAATATCGGTTCTAATATCGGTTTCAATATCTGTTTTTCAATATCAGTTTTTCAATATCGGTTTTTCAATATCAGTTTTTCAATATTTGTTTTTCAATATCGGTTTTTCAATATCGGTATTGCAATATCAGTTTTTCAATATCAGTTTTTCAATATCGGTTTTTCAATATCAGTTTTTCAATATTTGTTCTCCAATATCGGTTTTTGAATATCGGTTCTAATATCGGATTCAATATCGGTTTTTCAATATCGGTTTTTCAATATCAGTTTTTCGATATCAGTTTTTCAATATTTGTTTTTCAATATCGGTTTTTCAATATTTGTTCTCCAATATCGGTTTTTGAATATCGGTTCTAATATCGGATTCAATATCGGTTTTTCAATATCAGTTTTTCAATATTTGTTTTTCAATATCGGTTTTTGAATATTTGTTCTCCAATATCGGTTTTTCAATATCGGTTCTAATATCGGATTCAATATAGGTTTTTCAATATCGGTTCTAATATCGGATTCAATATGGGTTTTTCAATATCGGTTCTAATATCGGATTCAATATCGGTTTTTCAATATCAGTTTTTCGATATCAGTTTTTCAATATTTGGTTTTCAATATCGGTTTTTCAATATCGGTTCTAATATCGGTTTCAATATCGGTTTTTCAATATCAGTTTTTCGATATAGGTTTTTCAATATTTGTTTTTCAATATCGGTTTTTCAATATTTGTTCTCCAATATCGGTTTCAATATCGGTTTTTCAATATCAGTTTTACAATATCGGTTTTTCAATATCAGTTTTTCAATATTTGTTCTCCAATATCGGTTTTTGAATATCGGTTCTAATATCGGATTCAGTATCGGTTTTTCAATATCGGTTCTAATATCGGATTCAATATAGGTTTTTCAATATCAGTTTTTCGATATCAGTTTTTCAATATTTGTTTTTCAATATCGGTTATAATATCGGTTTCAATATCGGTTTTTCAATATCGGTTTTTCAATATCGGTTTTTCAGTATCGGTTTTTCAATATTAGTTATTCAATATCGGTTTTTCAATATTTGTTTTTCAATATCGGTTTTTGAATATTTGTTCTCCAACATCGGTTTTTGAATATCTGTTCTAATATCGGATTCAATATCGGTTTTTCAATATCAGTGTTTCAATATTTGTTCTCCAATATCGGTTTTTGAATATCGGTTCTAATATCGGATTCAATATCGGTTTTTCAATATCGGTTCTAATATCGGATTCAATATCGGTTTTTCAATATCGGTTCTAATATCGGATTCAATATCGGTTTTTCAATATCGGTTTTTCAATATCAGTTTTTCGATATCAGTTTTTCAATATTTGTTTTTCAATATCGGTTTTTCAATATTTGTTCTTCAATATCGGTTTTTGAATATCGGTTCTAATATCGGATTCAATATCGGTTTTTCAATATCAGTTTTTCAATATTTGTTTTTCAATATCGGTTTTTGAATATTTGTTCTCCAATATCGGTTTTTCAATATCGGTTCTAATATCGGATTCAATATAGGTTTTTCAATATCGGTTCTAATATCGGATTCAATATGGGTTTTTCAATATCGGTTCTAATATCGGATTCAATATCGGTTTTTCAATATCAGTTTTTCGATATCAGTTTTTCAATATTTGGTTTTCAATATCGGTTTTTCAATATCGGTTCTAATATCGGTTCTAATATCGGTTTCAATATCGGTTTTTCAATATCAGTTTTTCGATATAGGTTTTTCAATATCGGTTTTTCAATATCGGTTTTTCAATATCAGTTTTTCAATATTTGGTTTTCAATATCGGTTTTTGAATATCGGTTCTAATATCGGTTCAATATCGGTTTTTCAATATCAGTTGTTCAATATTTGTTCTCCAATATCGGTTTTTGAATATCGGTTCTAATATCGGATTCAATATCGGTTTTTCAATATCGGTTTTTCAATATCAGTTTTTCGATATCAGTTTTTCAATATTTGTTTTTCAATATCGGTTTTTCAATATCGGTTCTAATATCGGTTTCAATATCGGTTTTTCAATACCGGTTTTTCAGTATCGGTTTTTCAATATCGGTTTTTCAATATCAGTTTTTCGATATCAGTTTTTCAATATTTGGTTTTCAATATCGGTTTTTCAATATCGGTTCTAATATCGGTTTCAATATCGTTTTTTCAATATCGGTTTTTCGATATCAGTTTTTCAATATTTGTTTTTCAATATCGGTTTTTCAATATCAGTTTTTCGATATCAGTTTTTCAATATTTGTTTTTCAATATCGGTTTTTCAATATCGGTTCTAATATCGGTTTCAATATCGGTTTTTCAATATCAGTTTTTCGATATAGGTTTTTCAATATCGGTTTTTCAATATCGGTTTTTCAATATCAGTTTTTCAATATTTGGTTTTCAATATCGGTTTTTGAATATCGGTTCTAATATCGGTTCAATATCGGTTTTTCAATATCAGTTTTTCAATATTTGTTCTCCAATATCGGTTTTTGAATATCGGTTCTAATATCGGATTCAATATCAGTTTTTCGATATCAGTTTTTCAATATTTGTTTTTGAATATCGGTTCTAATATCGGATTCAATATCGGTTTTTCAATATCGGTTTTTCAATATCAGTTTTTCGATATCAGTTTTTCAATATTTGTTTTTCAATATCGGTTTTTCAATATCGGTTCTAATATCGGTTTCAATATCGGTTTTTCAATACCGGTTTTTCAATATCGGTTTTTCAATATCGGTTTTTCAATATCAGTTTTTCAATATTTGTTCTCCAATATCGGTTTTTGTATATCGGTTCTAATATCGGATTCAATATCGGTTTTTCAATATCAGTGTTTCAATATTTGTTCTCCAATATCGGTTTTTGAATATCGGTTCTAATATCGGATTCAATATCGGTTTTTCAATATCGGTTCTAATATCGGATTCAATATCGGTTTTTCAATATCGGTTTTTCAATATCAGTTTTTCGATATCAGTTTTTCAATATTTGTTCTCCAATATCGGTTTTTGAATATCGGTTCTAATATCGGATTCAATATCGGTTTTTCAATATCAGTTTTTCAATATTTGTTTTTCAATATCGGTTTTTGAATATTTGTTCTCCAATATCGGTTTTTCAATATCGGTTCTAATATCGGATTCAATATAGGTTTTTCAATATCGGTTCTAATATCGGATTCAATATGGGTTTTTCAATATCGGTTCTAATATCGGATTCAATATCGGTTTTTCAATATCAGTTTTTCGATATCAGTTTTTCAATATTTGTTTTTCAATATCGGTTTTTCAATATCGGTTCTAATATCGGTTTCAATATCTGTTTTTCAATATCAGTTTTTCAATATCGGTTTTTCAATATCAGTTTTTCAATATTTGTTTTTCAATATCGGTTTTTCAATATCGGTATTGCAATATCAGTTTTTCAATATCAGTTTTTCAATATCGGTTTTTCAATATCAGTTTTTCAATATTTGTTCTCCAATATCGGTTTTTGAATATCGGTTCTAATATCGGATTCAATATCGGTTTTTCAATATCGGTTTTTCAATATCAGTTTTTCGATATCAGTTTTTCAATATTTGTTTTTCAATATCGGTTTTTCAATATTTGTTCTCCAATATCGGTTTTTGAATATCGGTTCTAATATCGGATTCAATATCGGTTTTTCAATATCAGTTTTTCAATATTTGTTTTTCAATATCGGTTTTTGAATATTTGTTCTCCAATATCGGTTTTTCAATATCGGTTCTAATATCGGATTCAATATAGGTTTTTCAATATCGGTTCTAATATCGGATTCAATATGGGTTTTTCAATATCGGTTCTAATATCGGATTCAATATCGGTTTTTCAATATCAGTTTTTCGATATCAGTTTTTCAATATTTGGTTTTCAATATCGGTTTTTCAATATCGGTTCTAATATCGGTTTCAATATCGGTTTTTCAATATCAGTTTTTCGATATAGGTTTTTCAATATTTGTTTTTCAATATCGGTTTTTCAATATTTGTTCTCCAATATCGGTTTCAATATCGGTTTTTCAATATCAGTTTTACAATATCGGTTTTTCAATATCAGTTTTTCAATATTTGTTCTCCAATATCGGTTTTTGAATATCGGTTCTAATATCGGATTCAGTATCGGTTTTTCAATATCGGTTCTAATATCGGATTCAATATAGGTTTTTCAATATCAGTTTTTCGATATCAGTTTTTCAATATTTGTTTTTCAATATCGGTTATAATATCGGTTTCAATATCGGTTTTTCAATATCGGTTTTTCAATATCGGTTTTTCAATATCGGTTTTTCAATATCAGTTTTTCAATATTTGTTCTCCAATATCGGTTTTTGAATATCGGTTCTAATATCGGATTCAATATCGGTTTTTCAATATCGGTTCTAATATCGGATTCAATATCGGTTTTTCAATATCGGTTTTTCAATATCAGTTTTTCGATATCAGTTTTTCAATATTTGTTCTCCAATATCGGTTTTTGAATATCGGTTCTAATATCGGATTCAATATAGGTTTTTCAATATCGGTTCTAATATCGGATTCAATATCGGTTTTTCAATATCGGTTCTAATATCGGATTCAATATCGGTTTTTCAATATCGGTTTTTCAATATCGGTTTTGCAATATCAGTTTTTCGATATAGGTTTTTCAATATCGGTTTTTCAATATCGGTTCTAATATCGGTTTCAATATCAGTTTTTCAGTATCGGTTTTTCAATATTTGTTATTCAATATCGGTTTTTCAATATCGGTTTTTCAATATCGGTTCGAATAGCGGATTCAATATCGGTTTTTCAATATCAGTTTTTCGATATCAGTTTTTCAATATTTGGCTTTCAATATCGGTTTTTCAATATCGGTTCTAATATCGGTTTCAATATCGGTTTTTCAATATCAGTTTTTCGATATAGGTTTTTCAATATCGGTTTTTCAATATCGGTTTTTCAATATCAGTTTTTCAATATTTGGTTTTCAATATCGGTTTTTGAATATCGGTTCTAATATCGGTTCAATATCGGTTTTTCAATATCAGTTTTTCAATATTTGTTCTCCAATATCGGTTTTTGAATATCGGTTCTAATATCGGATTCAATATCGGTTTTTCAATATCGGTTTTGCAATATCAGTTTTTCGATATAGGTTTTTCAATATCGGTTTTTCAATATCGGTTCTAATATCGGATTCAATATCGGTTTTTCAATATCGGTTTTGCAATATCAGTTTTTCGATATAGGTTTTTCAATATCGGTTTTTCAATATCGGTTCTAATATCGGTTTCAATATCAGTTTTTCAGTATCGGTTTTTCAATATTAGTTATTCAATATCGGTTTTTCAATATTTGTTTTTCAATATCGGTTTTTGAATATTTGTTCTCCAACATCGGTTTTTGAATATCTGTTCTAATATCGGATTCAATATCGGTTTTTCAATATCAGTGTTTCAATATTTGTTCTCCAATATCGGTTTTTGAATATCGGTTCTAATATCGGATTCAATATCGGTTTTTCAATATCGGTTCTAATATCGGATTCAATATCGGTTTTTCAATATCGGTTCTAATATCGGATTCAATATCGGTTTTTCAATATCGGTTTTTCAATATCAGTTTTTCGATATCAGTTTTTCAATATTTGTTTTTCAATATCGGTTTTTCAATATTTGTTCTCCAATATCGGTTTTTGAATATCGGTTCTAATATCGGATTCAATATCGGTTTTTCAATATCAGTTTTTCAATATTTGTTTTTCAATATCGGTTTTTGAATATTTGTTCTCCAATATCGGTTTTTCAATATCGGTTCTAATATCGGATTCAATATAGGTTTTTCAATATCGGTTCTAATATCGGATTCAATATGGGTTTTTCAATATCGGTTCTAATATCGGATTCAATATCGGTTTTTCAATATCAGTTTTTCGATATCAGTTTTTCAATATTTGGTTTTCAATATCGGTTTTTCAATATCGGTTCTAATATCGGTTCTAATATCGGTTTCAATATCGGTTTTTCAATATCAGTTTTTCGATATAGGTTTTTCAATATCGGTTTTTCAATATCGGTTTTTCAATATCAGTTTTTCAATATTTGGTTTTCAATATCGGTTTTTGAATATCGGTTCTAATATCGGTTCAATATCGGTTTTTCAATATCAGTTGTTCAATATTTGTTCTCCAATATCGGTTTTTGAATATCGGTTCTAATATCGGATTCAATATCGGTTTTTCAATATCGGTTTTTCAATATCAGTTTTTCGATATCAGTTTTTCAATATTTGTTTTTCAATATCGGTTTTTCAATATCGGTTCTAATATCGGTTTCAATATCGGTTTTTCAATACCGGTTTTTCAGTATCGGTTTTTCAATATCGGTTTTTCAATATCAGTTTTTCGATATCAGTTTTTCAATATTTGGTTTTCAATATCGGTTTTTCAATATCGGTTCTAATATCGGTTTCAATATCGTTTTTTCAATATCGGTTTTTCGATATCAGTTTTTCAATATTTGTTTTTCAAT
>NW_027485335.1:0-42009 GCF_050908995.1 Andrena cerasifolii | reverse complement strand
TTATAAAACCGATATTGAATCCGATATTAGAACCGATATTGAAAAACCGATATTGAAAAACAAATATTGAAAAACTGATATCGAAAAACTGATATTGCAAAACCGATATTGAAATACCGATATTGAAAAACCTATATCGAAAAGCTGATATTGAAAAACCGATATTGAAAAACCGATATTGAATCCGATATTAGAACCGATATTCAAAAACCGATATTGGAGAACAAATATTGAAAAACTGATATCGAAAAACCGATATTGAATCCGATATTAGAACCGATATTGAAAAACCGATATTGGAGAACAAATATTGAAAAACTGATATTGAAAAACCGATATTGAAAAACAAATATTGAAAAACCGATATTGAATCCGATATTAGAACCGATATTCAAAAACCGATATTGACAAACAATTATTGAAAAACTGATATCGAAAAACCGATATTGAATCCGATATTAGAACCGATATTCAAAAACCGATATTGGACAACAAATATTGAAAAACTGATATTGAAAAACCGATATTGAAAAACCGATATTGAAAAACCTATATCGAAAAGCTGATATTGAAAAACCGATATTGAAAAACTGATATCGAAAAACTGATATTGAAAAACCGATATTGAAACCGATATTAGAACCGATATTCAAAAACCGATATTGAAAACCAAATATTGAAAAACTGATATTGAAAAACCGATATTGAAAAACAAATATTGAAAAACTGATATCGAAAAACTGATATTGAAAAACCGATATTGAAAAACCGATATTGAAAAACCTATATCGAAAAGCTGATATTGCAAAACCGATATTGAATCCGATATTAGAACCGATATTCAAAAACCGATATCGAAAAACTGATATTATAAAACCGATATTGAATCCGATATTAGAACCGATATTGAAAAACCGATATTGAAAAACAAATATTGAAAAACTGATATCGAAAAACTGATATTGCAAAACCGATATTGAAAAACCGATATTGAAAAACCGATATTGAAAAACCTATATCGAAAAGCTGATATTGCAAAACCGATATTGAATCCGATATTAGAACCGATATTCAAAAACCGATATCGAAAAACTGATATTATAAAACCGATATTGAATCCGATATTAGAAACGATATTCAAAAACCGATATTGGAGAACAAATATTGAAAAACTGATATTGAAAAACCGATATTGAAAAACCGATATTGAAAAACCGATATTGAAACCGATATTAGAACCGATATTCAAAAACCGATAATGGAGAACAAATATTGAAAAACTGATATCGAAAAACCGATATTGAATCCGATATTAGAACCGATATTCAAAAACCGATATTGGAGAACAAATATTGAAAAACTGATATCGAAAAACCGATATTGAAAACCAAATATTGAAAAACTGATATTGAAAACCCGATATTGAAAAACAAATATTGAAAAACTGATATCGAAAAACTGATATTGAAAAACCGATATTAAAAAACCTATATCGAAAAGCTGATATTGCAAAACCGATATTGAATCCGATATTAGAACCGATATTCAAAAACCGATATTGAAAAACAAATATTGAAAAACTGATATTGAAAAACCGATATTGAAAAACCGATATTGAAACCGATATTAGAACCGATATTCAAAAACCGACATTGAAAACCAAATATTGAAAAACTGATATTGAAAAACCGATATTGAAAAACAAATATTGAAAAACTGATATCGAAAAACTGATATTGAAAAACCGATATTGAAAAACCGATATTGAAAAACCTATATCGAAAAGCTGATATTGCAAAACCGATATTGAATCCGATATTAGAACCGATATTCAAAAACCGATATCGAAAAACTGATATTATAAAACCGATATTGAATCCGATATTAGAACCGATATTGAAAAACCGATATTGAAAAACAAATATTGAAAAACTGATATCGAAAAACTGATATTGCAAAACCGATATTGAAATACCGATATTGAAAAACCTATATCGAAAAGCTGATATTGAAAAAC
This sequence comes from Andrena cerasifolii, assembly GCF_050908995.1. Classification (NCBI taxonomy): domain Eukaryota; kingdom Metazoa; phylum Arthropoda; class Insecta; order Hymenoptera; family Andrenidae; genus Andrena; species Andrena cerasifolii. The sequence continues at coordinate 39,992 of NW_027485335.1, read as the reverse complement.
CGATATTGAAAAACCGATATTGAATCCGATATTAGAACCGATATTCAAAAACCGATATTGGAGAACAAATATTGAAAAACTGATATCGAAAAACCGATATTGAATCCGATATTAGAACCGATATTGAAAAACCGATATTGGAGAACAAATATTGAAAAACTGATATTGAAGAACCGATATTGAAAAACAAATATTGAAAAACCGATATTGAATCCGATATTAGAACCGATATTCAAAAACCGATATTGACAAACAATTATTGAAAAACTGATATCGAAAAACCGATATTGAATCCGATATTAGAACCGATATTCAAAAACCGATATTGGACAACAAATATTGAAAAACTGATATTGAAAAACCGATATTGAAAAACCGATATTGAAAAACCTATATCGAAAAGCTGATATTGAAAAACCGATATTGAAAAACTGATATCGAAAAACTGATATTGAAAAACCGATATTGAAACCGATATTAGAACCGATATTCAAAAACCGATATTGAAAACCAAATATTGAAAAACTGATATTGAAAAACCGATATTGAAAAACAAATATTGAAAAACTGATATCGAAAAACTGATATTGAAAAACCGATATTGAAAAACCGATATTGAAAAACCTATATCGAAAAGCTGATATTGCAAAACCGATATTGAATCCGATATTAGAACCGATATTCAAAAACCGATATCGAAAAACTGATATTATAAAACCGATATTGAATCCGATATTAGAACCGATATTGAAAAACCGATATATAAAAACAAATATTGAAAAACTGATATCGAAAAACTGATAGTGCAAAACCGATATTGAAAAACCGATATTGAAAAACCTATATCGAAAAGCTGATATTGAAAAACCGATATTGAAAAACTGATATCGAAAAACTGATATTGAAAAACCGATATTGAAACCGATATTAGAACCGATATTCAAAAACCGATATTGAAAACCAAATATTGAAAAACTGATATTGAAAAACCGATATTGAAAAACCGATATTGAATCCGATATTAGAACCGATATTCAAAAACCGATATTGGACAACAAATATTGAAAAACTGATATTGAAAAACCGATATTGAAAAACCGATATTGAATCCGATATTAGAACCGATATTCAAAAACCGATATTGGAGAACAAATATTGAAAAACTGATATCGAAAAACCGATATTGAATCCGATATTAGAACCGATATTCAAAAACCGATATTGGAGAACAAATATTGAAAAACTGATATTGAAAAACCGATATTGAAAAACCGATATTGAAAAACCGATATTGAAAAACAAATATTGAAAAACTGATATTGAAAAACAAATATTGAATCCGATATTAGAACCGATATTCAAAAACCGATATTAGAGAACAAATATTGAAAAACTGATATTGAAAAACAAATATTGAAAAAGTGATATCGAAAAACTGATATTGCAAAACCGATATTGAAAAACAGATATTGAATCCGATATTAGAACCGATATTCAAAAACCGATATTGACAAACAATTATTGAAAAACTGATATCGAAAAACTGATATTGAAAAACCGATATTGAAAAACCGATATTGAATCCGATATTAGAACCGATATTCAAAAACCGATATTGGAGAACAAATATTGAAAAACTGATATCGAAAAACCGATATTGAATCCGATATTAGAACCGATATTCAAAAACCGATATTGGAGAACAAATATTGAAAAACTGATATTGAAAAACCGATATTGAAAAACCGATATTGAAAAACCGATATTGAATCCGATATTAGAACCGATATTCAAAAACCGATATTGGAGAAAAAATATTGAAAAACTGATATCGAAAAACCGATATTGAATCCGATATTAGAACCGATATTCAAAAACCGATATTGGAGAACAAATATTGAAAAACTGATATTGAAAAACCGATATTGAAAAACAAATATTGAAAAACCGATATTGAAAAACCGATATTGAATCCGATATTAGAACCGATATTCAAAAACCGATATTGGACAACAAATATTGAAAAACTGATATTGAAAAACCGATATTGAAAAACCGATATTGAAACCGATATTAGAACCGATATTCAAAAACCGATAATGGAGAACAAATATTGAAAAACTGATATCGAAAAACCGATATTGAATCCGATATTAGAACCGATATTCAAAAACCGATATTGGAGAACAAATATTGAAAAACTGATATCGAAAAACCGATATTGAAAACCAAATATTGAAAAACTGATATTGAAAAACCGATATTGAAAAACAAGTATTGAAAAACTGATATCGAAAAACTGAAATTGAAAAACCGATATTGAAAAACCGATATTGAATCCGATATTAGAAACGATATTCAAAAACCGATATTGGAGAACAAATATGGAAAAACTGATATTGAAAAACCGATGTTGAAAAACCGATATTGAAAAACCGATATTGAAACCGATATTAGAACCGATATTCAAAAACCGATAATGGAGAACAAATATTGAAAAACTGATATCGAAAAACCGATATTGAATCCGATATTAGAACCGATATTCAAAAACCGATATTGGAGAACAAATATTGAAAAACTGATATCGAAAAACCGATATTGAAAACCAAATATTGAAAAACTGATATTGAAAACCCGATATTGAAAAACAAATATTGAAAAACTGATATCGAAAAACTGATATTGAAAAACCGATATTGAAAAACCTATATCGAAAAGCTGATATTGCAAAACCGATATTGAATCCGATATTAGAACCGATATTCAAAAACCGATATTGAAAAACAAATATTGAAAAACTGATATTGAAAAACCGATATTGAAAAACCGATATTGAAACCGATATTAGAACCGATATTCAAAAACCGACATTGAAAACCAAATATTGAAAAACTGATATTGAAAAACCGATATTGAAAAACAAATATTGAAAAACTGATATCGAAAAACTGATATCGAAAAACCGATATTGAAAAACCGATATTGAAAAACCTATATCGAAAAGCTGATATTGCAAAACCGATATTGAATCCGATATTAGAACCGATATTCAAAAACCGATATCGAAAAACTGATATTATAAAACCGATATTGAATCCGATATTAGAACCGATATTGAAAAACCGATATTGAAAAACAAATATTGAAAAACTGATATCGAAAAACTGATATTGCAAAACCGATATTGAAATACCGATATTGAAAAACCTATATCGAAAAGTTGATATTGAAAAACCGATATTGAAAAACCGATATTGAATCCGATATTAGAACCGATATTCAAAAACCGATATTGGAGAACAAATATTGAAAAACTGATATCGAAAAACCGATATTGAATCCGATATTAGAACCGATATTGAAAAACCGATATTGGAGAACAAATATTGAAAAACTGATATTGAAAAACCGATATTGAAAAACAAATATTGAAAAACCGATATTGAATCCGATATTAGAACCGATATTCAAAAACCGATATTGACAAACAATTATTGAAAAACTGATATCGAAAAACCGATATTGAATCCGATATTAGAACCGATATTCAAAAACCGATATTGGACAACAAATATTGAAAAACTGATATTGAAAAACCGATATTGAAAAACCGATATTGAAAAACCTATATCGAAAAGCTGATATTGAAAAACCGATATTGAAAAACTGATATCGAAAAACTGATATTGAAAAACCGATATTGAAACCGATATTAGAACCGATATTCAAAAACCGATATTGAAAACCAAATATTGAAAAACTGATATTGAAAAACCGATATTGAAAAACAAATATTGAAAAACTGATATCGAAAAACTGATATTGAAAAACCGATATTGAAAAACCGATATTGAAAAACCTATATCGAAAAGCTGATATTGCAAAACCGATATTGAATCCGATATTAGAACCGATATTCAAAAACCGATATCGAAAAACTGATATTATAAAACCGATATTGAATCCGATATTAGAACCGATATTGAAAAACCGATATTGAAAAACAAATATTGAAAAACTGATATCGAAAAACTGATAGTGCAAAACCGATATTGAAAAACCGATATTGAAAAACCTATATCGAAAAGCTGATATTGAAAAACCGATATTGAAAAACTGATATCGAAAAACTGATATTGAAAAACCGATATTGAAACCGATATTAGAACCGATATTCAAAAACCGATATTGAAAACCAAATATTGAAAAACTGATATTGAAAAACCGATATTGAAAAACCGATATTGAATCCGATATTAGAACCGATATTCAAAAACCGATATTGGACAACAAATATTGAAAAACTGATATTGAAAAACCGATATTGAAAAACCGATATTGAATCCGATATTAGAACCGATATTCAAAAACCGATATTGGAGAACAAATATTGAAAAACTGATATTGAAAAACAAATATTGAAAAAGTGATATCGAAAAACTGATATTGCAAAACCGATATTGAAAAACAGATATTGAATCCGATATTAGAACCGATATTCAAAAACCGATATTGACAAACAATTATTGAAAAACTGATATCGAAAAACTGATATTGAAAAACCGATATTGAAAAACCGATATTGAATCCGATATTAGAACCGATATTCAAAAACCGATATTGGAGAACAAATATTGAAAAACTGATATCGAAAAACCGATATTGAATCCGATATTAGAACCGATATTCAAAAACCGATATTGGAGAACAAATATTGAAAAACTGATATTGAAAAACCGATATTGAAAAACCGATATTGAAAAACCGATATTGAAAAACAAATATTGAAAAACTGATATTGAAAAACAAATATTGAATCCGATATTAGAACCGATATTCAAAAACCGATATTGGAGAACAAATATTGAAAAACTGATATTGAAAAACAAATATTGAAAAAGTGATATCGAAAAACTGATATTGCAAAACCGATATTGAAAAACAGATATTGAATCCGATATTAGAACCGATATTCAAAAACCGATATTGACAAACAATTATTGAAAAACTGATATCGAAAAACTGATATTGAAAAACCGATATTGAAAAACCGATATTGAATCCGATATTAGAACCGATATTCAAAAACCGATATTGGAGAACAAATATTGAAAAACTGATATCGAAAAACCGATATTGAATCCGATATTAGAACCGATATTCAAAAACCGATATTGGAGAACAAATATTGAAAAACTGATATTGAAAAACCGATATTGAAAAACCGATATTGAAAAACCGATATTGAATCCGATATTAGAACCGATATTCAAAAACCGATATTGGAGAACAAATATTGAAAAACTGATATCGAAAAACCGATATTGTATCCGATATTAGAACCGATATTCAAAAACCGATATTGGAGAACAAATATTGAAAAACTGATATTGAAAAACCGATATTGAAAAACAAATATTGAAAAACCGATATTGAAAAACCGATATTGAATCCGATATTAGAACCGATATTCAAAAACCGATATTGGACAACAAATATTGAAAAACTGATATTGAAAAACCGATATTGAAAAACCGATATTGAAACCGATATTAGAACCGATATTCAAAAACCGATAATGGAGAACAAATATTGAAAAACTGATATCGAAAAACCGATATTGAATCCGATATTAGAACCGATATTCAAAAACCGATATTGGAGAACAAATATTGAAAAACTGATATCGAAAAACCGATATTGAAAACCAAATATTGAAAAACTGATATTGAAAAACCGATATTGAAAAACAAGTATTGAAAAACTGATATCGAAAAACTGAAATTGAAAAACCGATATTGAAAAACCGATATTGAATCCGATATTAGAAACGATATTCAAAAACCGATATTGGAGAACAAATATGGAAAAACTGATATTGAAAAACCGATGTTGAAAAACCGATATTGAAAAACCGATATTGAAACCGATATTAGAACCGATATTCAAAAACCGATAATGGAGAACAAATATTGAAAAACTGATATCGAAAAACCGATATTGAATCCGATATTAGAACCGATATTCAAAAACCGATATTGGAGAACAAATATTGAAAAACTGATATCGAAAAACCGATATTGAAAACCAAATATTGAAAAACTGATATTGAAAACCCGATATTGAAAAACAAATATTGAAAAACTGATATCGAAAAACTGATATTGAAAAACCGATATTGAAAAACCTATATCGAAAAGCTGATATTGCAAAACCGATATTGAATCCGATATTAGAACCGATATTCAAAAACCGATATTGAAAAACAAATATTGAAAAACTGATATTGAAAAACCGATATTGAAAAACAAATATTGAAAAAGCGATATTGAAAAACCAATATTGAAAAACTTATATCGAAAAACTGATATTGCAAAACCGATATTGAAAAACCGATATTGAATCCGATATTAGAAACGATATTCAAAAACCGATATTGGAGAACAAATATTGAAAAACTGATATTGAAAAACCGATATTCAAAAACAAATATTGAAAAAGCGATATTGAAAAACCAATATTGAAAAACTTATATCGAAAAACTGATATTGCAAAACCGATATTGAAAAACCGATATTGAATCCGATATTAGAAACGATATTCAAAAACCGATATTGGAGAACAAATATTGAAAAACTGATATTGAAAAACCGATATTGAAAAACCGATATTGAAAAACCGATATTGAATCCGATATTAGAACCGATATTCAAAAACCGATATTGACAAGCAATTATTGAAAAACTGATATCGAAAAACTGATATTGAAAAACCGATATTGAAAAACCGATATTGAATCCGATATTAGAACCGATATTCAAAAACCGATATTGGAGAACAAATATTGAAAAACTGATATCGAAAAACCGATATTGAATCCGATATTAGAACCGATATTGAATCCGATATTAGAACCGATATTCAAAAACCGATATTGGAGAACAAATATTGAAAAACTGATATTGAAAAACCGATATTGAAAAACAAATATTGAAAAACTGATATCGAAAAACTGATATTGAAAAACCGATATTGAAAAACCGATATTGAAAAACCTATATCGAAAAGCTGATATTGCAAAACCGATATTGAATCCGATATTAGAACCGATATTCAAAAACCGATATCGAAAAACTGATATTATAAAACCGATATTGAATCCGATATTAGAACCGATATTGAAAAACCGATATTGAAAAACAAATATTGAAAAACTGATATCGAAAAACTGATATTGCAAAACCGATATTGAAATACCGATATTGAAAAACCTATATCGAAAAGCTGATATTGAAAAACCGATATTGAAAAACCGATATTGAATCCGATATTAGAACCGATATTCAAAAACCGATATTGGAGAACAAATATTGAAAAACTGATATTGAAAAACCGATATTGAAAAACAAATATTGAAAAACCGATATTGAATCCGATATTAGAACCGATATTCAAAAACCGATATTGACAAACAATTATTGAAAAACTGATATCGAAAAACTGATATTGAAAAACCGATATTGAAAAACCGATATTGAAACCGATATTAGAACCGATATTCAAAAACCGATATTGAAAACCAAATATTGAAAAACTGATATTGAAAAACCGATATTGAAAAACAAATATTGAAAAACTGATATCGAAAAACTGATATTGAAAAACCGATATTGAAAAACCGATATTGAAAAACCTATATCGAAAAGCTGATATTGCAAAACCGATATTGAATCCGATATTAGAACCGATATTCAAAAACCGATATCGAAAAACTGATATTATAAAACCGATATTGAATCCGATATTAGAACCGATATTGAAAAACCGATATTGAAAAACAAATATTGAAAAACTGATATCGAAAAACTGATAGTGCAAAACCGATATTGAAAAACCGATATTGAAAAACCTATATCGAAAAGCTGATATTGAAAAACCGATATTGAAAAACTGATATCGAAAAACTGATATTGAAAAACCGATATTGAAACCGATATTAGAACCGATATTCAAAAAGCGATATTGAAAACCAAATATTGAAAAACTGATATTGAAAAACCGATATTGAAAAACCGATATTGAATCCGATATTAGAACCGATATTCAAAAACCGATATTGGACAACAAATATTGAAAAACTGATATTGAAAAACCGATATTGAAAAACCGATATTGAATCCGATATTAGAACCGATATTCAAAAACCGATATTGGAGAACAAATATTGAAAAACTGATATCGAAAAACCGATATTGAATCCGATATTAGAACCGATATTCAAAAACCGATATTGGAGAACAAATATTGAAAAACTGATATTGAAAAACCGATATTGAAAAACCGATATTGAAAAACCGATATTGAAAAACAAATATTGAAAAACTGATATCGAAAAACTGATATTGCAAAACCGATATTGAATCCGATATTAGAACCGATATTCAAAAACCGATATTGGAGAACAAATATTGAAAAACTGATATCGAAAAACCGATATTGAATCCGATATTAGAACCGATATTCAAAAACCGATATTGGAGAACAAATATTGAAAAACTGATATTGAAAAACAAATATTGAAAAAGTGATATCGAAAAACTGATATTGCAAAACCGATATTGAAAAACAGATATTGAATCCGATATTAGAACCGATATTCAAAAACCGATATTGACAAACAATTATTGAAAAACTGATATCGAAAAACTGATATTGAAAAACCGATATTGAAAAACCGATATTGAATCCGATATTAGAACCGATATTCAAAAACCGATATTGGAGAACAAATATTGAAAAACTGATATCGAAAAACCGATATTGAATCCGATATTAGAACCGATATTCAAAAACCGATATTGACAAACAATTATTGAAAAACTGATATCGAAAAACTGATATTGAAAAACCGATATTGAAAAACCGATATTGAATCCGATATTAGAACCGATATTCAAAAACCGATATTGGAGAACAAATATTGAAAAACTGATATCGAAAAACCGATATTGAATCCGATATTAGAACCGATATTCAAAAACCGATATTGGAGAACAAATATTGAAAAACTGATATTGAAAAACCGATATTGAAAAACCGATATTGAAAAACCGATATTGAATCCGATATTAGAACCGATATTCAAAAACCGATATTGGACAACAAATATTGAAAAACTGATATTGAAAAACCGATATTGAAAAACCGATATTGAATCCGATATTAGAACCGATATTCAAAAACCGATATTGGAGAACGAATATTGAAAAACTGATATCGAAAAACCGATATTGAATCCGATATTAGAACCGATATTCAAAAACCGATATTGGAGAACAAATATTGAAAAACTGATATTGAAAAACCGATATTGAAAAACCGATATTGAAAAACCGATATTGAAAAACAAATATTGAAAAACTGATATTGAAAAACAAATATTGAAAAAGTGATATCGAAAAACTGATATTGCAAAACCGATATTGAAAAACAGATATTGAATCCGATATTAGAACCGATATTCAAAAACCGATATTGACAAACAATTATTGAAAAACTGATATCGAAAAACTGATATTGAAAAACCGATATTGAAAAACCGATATTGAATCCGATATTAGAACCGATATTCAAAAACCGATATTGGAGAACAAATATTGAAAAACTGATATCGAAAAACCGATATTGAATCCGATATTAGAACCGATATTCAAAAACCGATATTGGAGAACAAATATTGAAAAACTGATATTGAAAAACCGATATTGAAAAACCGATATTGAAAAACCGATATTGAATCCGATATTAGAACCGATATTCAAAAACCGATATTGGAGAACAAATATTGAAAAACTGATATCGAAAAACCGATATTGAATCCGATATTAGAACCGATATTCAAAAACCGATATTGGAGAACAAATATTGAAAAACTGATATTGAAAAACCGATATTGAAAAACAAATATTGAAAAACCGATATTGAAAAACCGATATTGAATCCGATATTAGAACCGATATTCAAAAACCGATATTGGACAACAAATATTGAAAAACTGATATTGAAAAACCGATATTGAAAAACCGATATTGAAACCGATATTAGAACCGATATTCAAAAACCGATAATGGAGAACAAATATTGAAAAACTGATATCGAAAAACCGATATTGAATCCGATATTAGAACCGATATTCAAAAACCGATATTGGAGAACAAATATTGAAAAACTGATATCGAAAAACCGATATTGAAAACCAAATATTGAAAAACTGATATTGAAAAACCGATATTGAAAAACAAGTATTGAAAAACTGATATCGAAAAACTGAAATTGAAAAACCGATATTGAAAAACCGATATTGAATCCGATATTAGAAACGATATTCAAAAACCGATATTGGAGAACAAATATGGAAAAACTGATATTGAAAAACCGATGTTGAAAAACCGATATTGAAAAACCGATATTGAAACCGATATTAGAACCGATATTCAAAAACCGATAATGGAGAACAAATATTGAAAAACTGATATCGAAAAACCGATATTGAATCCGATATTAGAACCGATATTCAAAAACCGATATTGGAGAACAAATATTGAAAAACTGATATCGAAAAACCGATATTGAAAACCAAATATTGAAAAACTGATATTGAAAACCCGATATTGAAAAACAAATATTGAAAAACTGATATCGAAAAACTGATATTGAAAAACCGATATTGAAAAACCTATATCGAAAAGCTGATATTGCAAAACCGATATTGAATCCGATATTAGAACCGATATTCAAAAACCGATATTGAAAAACAAATATTGAAAAACTGATATTGAAAAACCGATATTGAAAAACAAATATTGAAAAAGCGATATTGAAAAACCAATATTGAAAATCTTATATCGAAAAACTGATATTGCAAAACCGATATTGAAAAACCGATATTGAATCCGATATTAGAAACGATATTCAAAAACCGATATTGGAGAACAAATATTGAAAAACTGATATTGAAAAACCGATATTGAAAAACCGATATTGAATCCGATATTAGAACCGATATTCAAAAACCGATATTGGAGAACAAATATTGAAAAACTGATATCGAAAAACCGATATTGAATCCGATATTAGAACCGATATTCAAAAACCGATATTGGAGAACAAATATTGAAAAACTGATATTGAAAAACCGATATTGAAAAACAAATATTGAAAAACCGATATTGAAAAACCGATATTGAATCCGATATTAGAACCGATATTCAAAAACCGATATTGGACAACAAATATTGAAAAACTGATATTGAAAAACCGATATTGAAAAACCGATATTGAAACCGATATTAGAACCGATATTCAAAAACCGATAATGGAGAACAAATATTGAAAAACTGATATCGAAAAACCGATATTGAATCCGATATTAGAACCGATATTCAAAAACCGATATTGGAGAACAAATATTGAAAAACTGATATCGAAAAACCGATATTGAAAACCAAATATTGAAAAACTGATATTGAAAAACCGATATTGAAAAACAAGTATTGAAAAACTGATATCGAAAAACTGAAATTGAAAAACCGATATTGAAAAACCGATATTGAATCCGATATTAGAAACGATATTCAAAAACCGATATTGGAGAACAAATATGGAAAAACTGATATTGAAAAACCGATGTTGAAAAACCGATATTGAAAAACCGATATTGAAACCGATATTAGAACCGATATTCAAAAACCGATAATGGAGAACAAATATTGAAAAACTGATATCGAAAAACCGATATTGAATCCGATATTAGAACCGATATTCAAAAACCGATATTGGAGAACAAATATTGAAAAACTGATATCGAAAAACCGATATTGAAAACCAAATATTGAAAAACTGATATTGAAAACCCGATATTGAAAAACAAATATTGAAAAACTGATATCGAAAAACTGATATTGAAAAACCGATATTTTAAAAACCTATATCGAAAAGCTGATATTGCAAAACCGATATTGAATCCGATATTAGAACCGATATTCAAAAACCGATATTGAAAAACAAATATTGAAAAACTGATATTGAAAACCGATATTGAAAAACAAATATTGAAAAAGCGATATTGAAAAACCAATATTGAAAATCTTATATCGAAAAACTGATATTGCAAAACCGATATTGAAAAACCGATATTGAATCCGATATTAGAAACGATATTCAAAAACCGATATTGGAGAACAAATATTGAAAAACTGATATTGAAAAACCGATATTGAAAAACCGATATTGAATCCGATATTAGAACCGATATTCAAAAACCGATATTGACAAACAAATATTGAAAAACTGATATTGAAAAACCGATATTCAAAAACAAATATTGAAAAAGCGATATTGAAAAACCAATATTGAAAAACTTATATCGAAAAACTGATATTGCAAAACCGATATTGAAAAACCGATATTGAATCCGATATTAGAAACGATATTCAAAAACCGATATTGGAGAACAAATATTGAAAAACTGATATTGAAAAACCGATATTGAAAAACCGATATTGAAAAACCGATATTGAATCCGATATTAGAACCGATATTCAAAAACCGATATTGACAAACAATTATTGAAAAACTGATATCGAAAAACTGATATTGAAAAACCGATATTGAAAAACCGATATTGAATCCGATATTAGAACCGATATTCAAAAACCGATATTGGAGAACAAATATTGAAAAACTGATATTGAAAAACCGATATTGAAAAACCTATATCGAAAAGCTGATATTGCAAAACCGATATTGAATCCGATATTAGAACCGATATTCAAAAACCGATATCGAAAAACTGATATTATAAAACCGATATTGAATCCGATATTAGAACCGATATTGAAAAACCGATATTGAAAAACAAATATTGAAAAACTGATATCGAAAAACTGATATTGCAAAACCGATATTGAAATACCGATATTGAAAAACCTATATCGAAAAGCTGATATTGAAAAACCGATATTGAAAAACCGATATTGAATCCGATATTAGAACCGATATTCAAAAAACGATATTGGAGAACAAATATTGAAAAACTGATATCGAAAAACCGATATTGAATCCGATATTCAAAAACCGATATTGGAGAACAAATATTGAAAAACTGATATTGAAAAACCGATATTGAAAAACAAATATTGAAAAACCGATATTGAAAAACCGATATTGAATCCGATATTAGAATCGATATTCAAAAACCGATATTGGACAACAAATATTGAAAAACTGATATTGAAAAACCGATATTGAAAAACCGATATTGAAACCGATATTAGAACCGATATTCAAAAACCGATAATGGAGAACAAATATTGAAAAACTGATATCGAAAAACCGATATTGAATCCGATATTAGAACCGATATTCAAAAACCGATATTGGAGAACAAATATTGAAAAACTGATATCGAAAAACCGATATTGAAAACCAAATATTGAAAAACTGATATTGAAAAACCGATATTGAAAAACAAGTATTGAAAAACTGATATCGAAAAACTGAAATTGAAAAACCGATATTGAAAAACCGATATTGAATCCGATATTAGAAACGATATTCAAAAACCGATATTGGAGAACAAATATGGAAAAACTGATATTGAAAAACCGATGTTGAAAAACCGATATTGAAAAACCGATATTGAAACCGATATTAGAACCGATATTCAAAAACCGATAATGGAGAACAAATATTGAAAAACTGATATCGAAAAACCGATATTGAATCCGATATTAGAACCGATATTCAAAAACCGATATTGGAGAACAAATATTGAAAAACTGATATCGAAAAACCGATATTGAAAACCAAATATTGAAAAACTGATATTGAAAACCCGATATTGAAAAACAAATATTGAAAAACTGATATCGAAAAACTGATATTGAAAAACCGATATTGAAAAACCTATATCGAAAAGCTGATATTGCAAAACCGATATTGAATCCGATATTAGAACCGATATTCAAAAACCGATATTGAAAAACAAATATTGAAAAACTGATATTGAAAAACCGATATTGAAAAACAAATATTGAAAAAGCGATATTGAAAAACCAATATTGAAAATCTTATATCGAAAAACTGATATTGCAAAACCGATATTGAAAAACCGATATTGAATCCGATATTAGAAACGATATTCAAAAACCGATATTGGAGAACAAATATTGAAAAACTGATATTGAAAAACCGATATTGAAAAACCGATATTGAATCCGATATTAGAACCGATATTCAAAAACCGATATTGGAGAACAAATATTGAAAAACTGATATCGAAAAACCGATATTGAATCCGATATTAGAACCGATATTCAAAAACCGATATTGGAGAACAAATATTGAAAAACTGATATTGAAAAACCGATATTGAAAAACAAATATTGAAAAACCGATATTGAAAAACCGATATTGAATCCGATATTAGAACCGATATTCAAAAACCGATATTGGACAACAAATATTGAAAAACTGATATTGAAAAACCGATATTGAAAAACCGATATTGAAACCGATATTAGAACCGATATTCAAAAACCGATAATGGAGAACAAATATTGAAAAACTGATATCGAAAAACCGATATTGAATCCGATATTAGAACCGATATTCAAAAACCGATATTGGAGAACAAATATTGAAAAACTGATATCGAAAAACCGATATTGAAAACCAAATATTGAAAAACTGATATTGAAAAACCGATATTGAAAAACAAGTATTGAAAAACTGATATCGAAAAACTGAAATTGAAAAACCGATATTGAAAAACCGATATTGAATCCGATATTAGAAACGATATTCAAAAACCGATATTGGAGAACAAATATGGAAAAACTGATATTGAAAAACCGATGTTGAAAAACCGATATTGAAAAACCGATATTGAAACCGATATTAGAACCGATATTCAAAAACCGATAATGGAGAACAAATATTGAAAAACTGATATCGAAAAACCGATATTGAATCCGATATTAGAACCGATATTCTTAAACCGATATTGGAGAACAAATATTGAAAAACTGATATCGAAAAACCGATATTGAAAACCAAATATTGAAAAACTGATATTGAAAACCCGATATTGAAAAACAAATATTGAAAAACTGATATCGAAAAACTGATATTGAAAAACCGATATTGAAAAACCTATATCGAAAAGCTGATATTGCAAAACCGATATTGAATCCGATATTAGAACCGATATTCAAAAACCGATATTGAAAAACAAATATTGAAAAACTGATATTGAAAAACCGATATTGAAAAACAAATATTGAAAAAGCGATATTGAAAAACCAATATTGAAAATCTTATATCGAAAAACTGATATTGCAAAACCGATATTGAAAAACCGATATTGAATCCGATATTAGAAACGATATTCAAAAACCGATATTGGAGAACAAATATTGAAAAACTGATATTGAAAAACCGATATTGAAAAACCGATATTGAAAAACCGATATTGAATCCGATATTAGAACCGATATTCAAAAACCGATATTGACAAACAATTATTGAAAAACTGATATCGAAAAACTGATATTGAAAAACCGATATTGAAAAACCGATATTGAATCCGATATTAGAACCGATATTCAAAAACCGATATTGGAGAACAAATATTGAAAAACTGATATTGAAAAACCGATATTGAAAAACCTATATCGAAAAGCTGATATTGCAAAACCGATATTGAATCCGATATTAGAACCGATATTCAAAAACCGATATCGAAAAACTGATATTATAAAACCGATATTGAATCCGATATTAGAACCGATATTGAAAAACCGATATTGAAAAACAAATATTGAAAAACTGATATCGAAAAACTGATATTGCAAAACCGATATTGAAAAACCTATATCGAAAAGCTGATATTGAAAAACCGATATTGAAAAACTGATATCGAAAAACTGATATTGAAAAACCGATATTGAAACCGATATTGAAAAACCTATATCGAAAAGCTGATATTGCAAAACCGATATTGAATCCGATATTAGAACCGATATTCAAAAACCGATATCGAAAAACTGATATTATAAAACCGATATTGAATCCGATATTAGAACCGATATTGAAAAACCGATATTGAAAAACAAATATTGAAAAACTGATATCGAAAAACTGATAGTGCAAAACCGATATTGAAAAACCGATATTGAAAAACCTATATCGAAAAGCTGATATTGAAAAACCGATATTGAAAAAATGATATCGAAAAACTGATATTGAAAAACCGATATTGAAACCGATATTAGAACCGATATTCAAAAACCGATATTGAAAACCAAATATTGAAAAACTGATATTGAAAAACCGATATTGAAAAACCGATATTGAATCCGATATTAGAACCGATATTCAAAAACCGATATTGGACAACAAATATTGAAAAACTGATATTGAAAAACCGATATTGAAAAACCGATATTGAATCCGATATTAGAACCGATATTCAAAAACCGATATTGGAGAACAAATATTGAAAAACTGATATCGAAAAACCGATATTGAATCCGATATTAGAACCGATATTCAAAAACCGATATTGGAGAACAAATATTGAAAAACTGATATTGAAAAACCGATATTGAAAAACCGATATTGAAAAACCGATATTGAAAAACAAATATTGAAAAACTGATATCGAAAAACTGATATTGCAAAACCGATATTGAATCCGATATTAGAACCGATATTCAAAAACCGATATTGGAGAACAAATATTGAAAAACTGATATCGAAAAACCGATATTGAATCCGATATTAGAACCGATATTCAAAAACCGATATTGGAGAACAAATATTGAAAAACTGATATTGAAAAACAAATATTGAAAAAGTGATATCGAAAAACTGATATTGCAAAACCGATATTGAAAAACAGATATTGAATCCGATATTAGAACCGATATTCAAAAACCGATATTGACAAACAATTATTGAAAAACTGATATCGAAAAACTGATATTGAAAAACCGATATTGAAAAACCGATATTGAATCCGATATTAGAACCGATATTCAAAAACCGATATTGGAGAACAAATATTGAAAAACTGATATCGAAAAACCGATATTGAATCCGATATTAGAACCGATATTCAAAAACCGATATTGGAGAACAAATATTGAAAAACTGATATTGAAAAACCGATATTGAAAAACCGATATTGAAAAACCGATATTGAATCCGATATTAGAACCGATATTCAAAAACCGATATTGGAGAACAAATATTGAAAAACTGATATCGAAAAACCGATATTGAATCCGATATTAGAACCGATATTCAAAAACCGATATTGGAGAACAAATATTGAAAAACTGATATTGAAAAACCGATATTGAAAAACAAATATTGAAAAACCGATATTGAAAAACCGATACTGAATCCGATATTAGAACCGATATTCAAAAACCGATATTGGACAACAAATATTGAAAAACTGATATTGAAAAACCGATATTGAAAAACCGATATTGAAACCGATATTAGAACCGATATTCAAAAACCGATAATGGAGAACAAATATTGAAAAACTGATATCGAAAAACCGATATTGAATCCGATATTAGAACCGATATTCAAAAACCGATATTGGAGAACAAATATTGAAAAACTGATATCGAAAAACCGATATTGAAAACCAAATATTGAAAAACTGATATTGAAAAACCGATATTGAAAAACAAGTATTGAAAAACTGATATCGAAAAACTGAAATTGAAAAACCGATATTGAAAAACCGATATTGAATCCGATATTAGAAACGATATTCAAAAACCGATATTGGAGAACAAATATGGAAAAACTGATATTGAAAAACCGATGTTGAAAAACCGATATTGAAAAACCGATATTGAAACCGATATTAGAACCGATATTCAAAAACCGATAATGGAGAACAAATATTGAAAAACTGATATCGAAAAACCGATATTGAATCCGATATTAGAACCGATATTCAAAAACCGATATTGGAGAACAAATATTGAAAAACTGATATCGAAAAACCGATATTGAAAACCAAATATTGAAAAACTGATATTGAAAACCCGATATTGAAAAACAAATATTGAAAAACTGATATCGAAAAACTGATATTGAAAAACCGATATTGAAAAACCTATATCGAAAAGCTGATATTGCAAAACCGATATTGAATCCGATATTAGAACCGATATTCAAAAACCGATATTGAAAAACAAATATTGAAAAACTGATATTGAAAAACCGATATTGAAAAACAAATATTGAAAAAGCGATATTGAAAAACCAATATTGAAAATCTTATATCGAAAAACTGATATTGCAAAACCGATATTGAAAAACCGATATTGAATCCGATATTAGAAACGATATTCAAAAACCGATATTGGAGAACAAATATTGAAAAACTGATATTGAAAAACCGATATTGAAAAACCGATATTGAATCCGATATTAGAACCGATATTCAAAAACCGATATTGACAAACAAATATTGAAAAACTGATATTGAAAAACCGATATTCAAAAACAAATATTGAAAAAGCGATATTGAAAAACCAATATTGAAAAACATATATCGAAAAACTGATATTGCAAAACCGATATTGAAAAACCGATATTGAATCCGATATTAGAAACGATATTCAAAAACCGATATTGGAGAACAAATATTGAAAAACTGATATTGAAAAACCGATATTGAAAAACCGATATTGAAAAACCGATATTGAATCCGATATTAGAACCGATATTCAAAAACCGATATTGACAAACAATTATTGAAAAACTGATATCGAAAAACTGATATTGAAAAACCGATATTGAAAAACCGATATTGAATCCGATATTAGAACCGATACTCAAAAACCGATATTGGAGAACAAATATTGAAAAACTGATATCGAAAAACCGATATTGAATCCGATATTAGAACCGATATTCAAAAACCGATATTGGAGAACAAATATTGAAAAACTGATATTGAAAAACCGATATTGAAAAACAAATATTGAAAAACCGATATTGAATCCGATATTAGAACCGATATTCAAAAACCGATATTGACAAACAATTATTGAAAAACTGATATCGAAAAACTGATATTGAAAAACCGATATTGAAAAACCGATATTGAATCCGATATTAGAACCAATATTCAAAAACCGATATTGGAGAACAAATATTGAAAAACTGATATCGAAAAACCGATATTGAATCCGATATTAGAACCGATATTCAAAAACCGATATTGGAGAACAAATATTGAAAAACTGATATTGAAAAACTGATATTGAAAAACCGATATTGAAAAACAAATATTGAAAAACTGATATCGAAAAACTGATATTGAAAAACCGATATTGAAAAACCTATATCGAAAAGCTGATATTGCAAAACCGATATTGAATCCGATATTAGAACCGATATTCAAAAACCGATATTAAAAAACAAATATTGAAAAACTGATATTGAAAAACCGATATTGAAAAACAAATATTGAAAAAGCGATATTGAAAAACCAATATTGAAAACTTATATCGAAAAACTGATATTGCAAAACCGATATTGAAAAACCGATATTGAATCCGATATTAGAAACGATATTCAAAAACCGATATTGGAGAACAAATATTGAAAAACTGATATTGAAAAACCGATATTGAAAAACCGATATTGAATCCGATATTAGAACCGATATTCAAAAACCGATATTGACAAACAAATATTGAAAAACTGATATTGAAAAACCGATATTGAAAAACAAATATTGAAAAAGCGATATTGAAAAACCAATATTGAAAAACTTATATCGAAAAACTGATATTGCAAAACCGATATTGAAAAACCGATATTGAATCCGATATTAGAAACGATATTCAAAAACCGATATTGGAGAACAAATATTGAAAAACTGATATAGAAAAACCGATATTGAAAAACCGATATTGAATCCGATATTAGAACCGATATTCAAAAACCGATATTGACAAACAATTATTGAAAAACTGATATCGAAAAACTGATATTGAAAAACCGATATTGAAAAACCGATATTGAATCCGATATTAGAACCGATATTCAAAAACCGATATTGGAGAACAAATATTGAAAAACTGATATCGAAAAACTGATATTGAAAAACCGATATTGAAAAACCGATATTGAATCCGATATTAGAACCGATATTCAAAAACCGATATTGGAGAACAAATATTGAAAAACTGATATCGAAAAACCGATATTGAATCCGATATTAGAACCGATATTCAAAAACCGATATTGGAGAACAAATATTGAAAAACTGATATTGAAAAACCGATATTGAAAAACCGATATTGAAAAACCGATATTGAATCCGATATTAGAACCGATATTCAAAAACCGATATTGGAGAACAAATATTGAAAAACTGATATCGAAAAACCGATATTGAATCCGATATTAGAACCGATATTCAAAAACCGATATTGGAGAACAAATATTGAAAAACTGATATTGAAAAACCGATATTGAAAAACAAATATTGAAAAACCGATATTGAAAAACCGATATTGAATCCGATATTAGAACCGATATTCAAAAACCGATATTGGACAACAAATATTGAAAAACTGATATTGAAAAACCGATATTGAAAAACCGATATTGAAACCGATATTAGAACCGATATTCAAAAACCGATAATGGAGAACAAATATTGAAAAACTGATATCGAAAAACCGATATTGAATCCGATATTAGAACCGATATTCAAAAACCGATATTGGAGAACAAATATTGAAAAACTGATATCGAAAAACCGATATTGAAAACCAAATATTGAAAAACTGATATTGAAAAACCGATATTGAAAACCAAGTATTGAAAAACTGATATCGAAAAACTGAAATTGAAAAACCGATATTGAAAAACCGATATTGAATCCGATATTAGAAACGATATTCAAAAACCGATATTGGAGAACAAATATGGAAAAACTGATATTGAAAAACCGATGTTGAAAAACCGATATTGAAAAACCGATATTGAAACCGATATTAGAACCGATATTCAAAAACCGATAATGGAGAACAAATATTGAAAAACTGATATCGAAAAACCGATATTGAATCCGATATTAGAACCGATATTCAAAAACCGATATTGGAGAACAAATATTGAAAAACTGATATCGAAAAACCGATATTGAAAACCAAATATTGAAAAACTGATATTGAAAACCCGATATTGAAAAACAAATATTGAAAAACTGATATCGAAAAACTGATATTGAAAAACCGATATTGAAAAACCTATATCGAAAAGCTGATATTGCAAAACCGATATTGAATCCGATATTAGAACCGATATTCAAAAACCGATATTGAAAAACAAATATTGAAAAACTGATATTGAAAAACCGATATTGAAAAACAAATATTGAAAAAGCGATATTGAAAAACCAATATTGAAAATCTTATATCGAAAAACTGATATTGCAAAACCGATATTGAAAAACCGATATTGAATCCGATATTAGAAACGATATTCAAAAACCGATATTGGAGAACAAATATTGAAAAACTGATATTGAAAAACCGATATTGAAAAACCGATATTGAATCCGATATTAGAACCGATATTCAAAAACCGATATTGACAAACAAATATTGAAAAACTGATATTGAAAAACCGATATTCAAAAACAAATATTGAAAAAGCGATATTGAAAAACCAATATTGAAAAACATATATCGAAAAACTGATATTGCAAAACCGATATTGAAAAACCGATATTGAATCCGATATTAGAAACGATATTCAAAAACCGATATTGGAGAACAAATATTGAAAAACTGATATTGAAAAACCGATATTGAAAAACCGATATTGAAAAACCGATATTGAATCCGATATTAGAACCGATATTCAAAAACCGATATTGACAAACAATTATTGAAAAACTGATATCGAAAAACTGATATTGAAAAACCGATATTGAAAAACCGATATTGAATCCGATATTAGAACCGATATTCAAAAACCGATATTGGAGAACAAATATTGAAAAACTGATATCGAAAAACCGATATTGAATCCGATATTAGAACCGATATTCAAAAACCGATATTGGAGAACAAATATTGAAAAACTGATATTGAAAAACCGATATTGAAAAACAAATATTGAAAAACCGATATTGAATCCGATATTAGAACCGATATTCAAAAACCGATATTGACAAACAATTATTGAAAAACTGATATCGAAAAACTGATATTGAAAAACCGATATTGAAAAACCGATATTGAATCCGATATTAGAACCAATATTCAAAAACCGATATTGGAGAACAAATATTGAAAAACTGATATCGAAAAACCGATATTGAATCCGATATTAGAACCGATATTCAAAAACCGATATTGGAGAACAAATATTGAAAAACTGATATTGAAAAACTGATATTTAAAAACCGATATTGAAAAACAAATATTGAAAAACTGATATCGAAAAACTGATATTGAAAAACCGATATTGAAAAACCTATATCGAAAAGCTGATATTGCAAAACCGATATTGAATCCGATATTAGAACCGATATTCAAAAACCGATATTAAAAAACAAATATTGAAAAACTGATATTGAAAAACCGATATTGAAAAACAAATATTGAAAAAGCGATATTGAAAAACCAATATTGAAAACTTATATCGAAAAACTGATATTGCAAAACCGATATTGAAAAACCGATATTGAATCCGATATTAGAAACGATATTCAAAAACCGATATTGGAGAACAAATATTGAAAAACTGATATTGAAAAACCGATATTGAAAAACCGATATTGAATCCGATATTAGAACCGATATTCAAAAACCGATATTGACAAACAAATATTGAAAAACTGATATTGAAAAACCGATATTGAAAAACAAATATTGAAAAAGCGATATTGAAAAACCAATATTGAAAAACTTATATCGAAAAACTGATATTGCAAAACCGATATTGAAAAACCGATATTGAATCCGATATTAGAAACGATATTCAAAAACCGATATTGGAGAACAAATATTGAAAAACTGATATAGAAAAACCGATATTGAAAAACCGATATTGAATCCGATATTAGAACCGATATTCAAAAACCGATATTGACAAACAATTATTGAAAAACTTATATCGAAAAACTGATATTGCAAAACCGATATTGAAAAACCGATATTGAATCCGATATTAGAAACGATATTCAAAAACCGATATTGGAGAACAAATATTGAAAAACTGATATAGAAAAACCGATATTGAAAAACCGATATTGAATCCGATATTAGAACCGATATTCAAAAACCGATATTGACAAACAATTATTGAAAAACTGATATCGAAAAACTGATATTGAAAAACCGATATTGAAAAACCGATATTGAATCCGATATTAGAACCGATATTCAAAAACCGATATTGGAGAACAAATATTGAAAAACTGATATCGAAAAACTGATATTGAAAAACCGATATTGAAAAACCGATATTGAATCCGATATTAGAACCGATATTCAAAAACCGATATTGGAGAACAAATATTGAAAAACTGATATCGAAAAACCGATATTGAATCCGATATTAGAACCGATATTCAAAAACCGATATTGGAGAACAAATATTGAAAAACTGATATTGAAAAACCGATATTGAAAAACCGATATTGAAAAACCGATATTGAATCCGATATTAGAACCGATATTCAAAAACCGATATTGGAGAACAAATATTGAAAAACTGATATCGAAAAACCGATATTGAAAACCAAATATTGAAAAACTGATATTGAAAACCCGATATTGAAAAACAAATATTGAAAAACTGATATCGAAAAACCGATATTGAATCCGATATTAGAACCGATATTCAAAAACCGATATTGGAGAACAAATATTGAAAAACTGATATTGAAAAACCGATATTGAAAAACAAATATTGAAAAACCGATATTGAAAAACCGATATTGAATCCGATATTAGAACCGATATTCAAAAACCGATATTGGACAACAAATATTGAAAAACTGATATTGAAAAACCGATATTGAAAAACCGATATTGAAACCGATATTAGAACCGATATTCAAAAACCGATAATGGAGAACAAATATTGAAAAACTGATATCGAAAAACCGATATTGAATCCGATATTAGAACCGATATTCAAAAACCGATATTGGAGAACAAATATTGAAAAACTGATATCGAAAAACCGATATTGAAAACCAAATATTGAAAAACTGATATTGAAAAACCGATATTGAAAAACAAGTATTGAAAAACTGATATCGAAAAACTGAAATTGAAAAACCGATATTGAAAAACCGATATTGAATCCGATATTAGAAACGATATTCAAAAACCGATATTGGAGAACAAATATGGAAAAACTGATATTGAAAAACCGATGTTGAAAAACCGATATTGAAAAACCGATATTGAAACCGATATTAGAACCGATATTCAAAAACCGATAATGGAGCACAAATATTGAAAAACTGATATCGAAAAACCGATATTGAATCCGATATTAGAACCGATATTCAAAAACCGATATTGGAGAACAAATATTGAAAAACTGATATCGAAAAACCGATATTGAAAACCAAATATTGAAAAACTGATATTGAAAACCCGATATTGAAAAACAAATATTGAAAAACTGATATCGAAAAACTGATATTGAAAAACCGATATTGAAAAACCTATATCGAAAAGCTGATATTGCAAAACCGATATTGAATCCGATATTAGAACCGATATTCAAAAACCGATATTGAAAAACAAATATTGAAAAACTGATATTGAAAAACCGATATTGAAAAACAAATATTGAAAAAGCGATATTGAAAAACTGATATTGAAAAACCGATATTGAAAAACCGATATTGAATCCGATATTAGAACCGATATTCAAAAACCGATATTGACAAACAAATATTGAAAAACTGATATTGAAAAACCGATATTCAAAAACAAATATTGAAAAAGCGATATTGAAAAACCAATATTGAAAAACATATATCGAAAAACTGATATTGCAAAACCGATATTGAAAAACCGATATTGAATCCGATATTAGAAACGATATTCAAAAACCGATATTGGAGAACAAATATTGAAAAACTGATATTGAAAAACCGATATTGAAAAACCGATATTGAAAAACCGATATTGAATCCGATATTAGAACCGATATTCAAAAACCGATATTGACAAACAATTATTGAAAAACTGATATCGAAAAACTGATATTGAAAAACCGATATTGAAAAACCGATATTGAATCCGATATTAGAACCGATATTCAAAAACCGATATTGGAGAACAAATATTGAAAAACTGATATCGAAAAACCGATATTGAATCCGATATTAGAACCGATATTCAAAAACCGATATTGGAGAACAAATATTGAAAAACTGATATTGAAAAACCGATATTGAAAAACAAATATTGAAAAACCGATATTGAATCCGATATTAGAACCGATATTCAAAAACCGATATTGACAAACAATTATTGAAAAACTGATATCGAAAAACTGATATTGAAAAACCGATATTGAAAAACCGATATTGAATCCGATATTAGAACCAATATTCAAAAACCGATATTGGAGAACAAATATTGAAAAACTGATATCGAAAAACCGATATTGAATCCGATATTAGAACCGATATTCAAAAACCGATATTGGAGAACAAATATTGAAAAACTGATATTGAAAAACTGATATTGAAAAACCGATATTGAAAAACAAATATTGAAAAACTGATATCGAAAAACTGATATTGAAAAACCGATATTGAAAAACCTATATCGAAAAGCTGATATTGCAAAACCGATATTGAATCCGATATTAGAACCGATATTCAAAAACCGATATTAAAAAACAAATATTGAAAAACTGATATTGAAAAACCGATATTGAAAAACAAATATTGAAAAAGCGATATTGAAAAACCAATATTGAAAACTTATATCGAAAAACTGATATTGCAAAACCGATATTGAAAAACCGATATTGAATCCGATATTAGAAACGATATTCAAAAACCGATATTGGAGAACAAATATTGAAAAACTGATATTGAAAAACCGATATTGAAAAACCGATATTGAATCCGATATTAGAACCGATATTCAAAAACCGATATTGACAAACAAATATTGAAAAACTGATATTGAAAAACCGATATTGAAAAACAAATATTGAAAAAGCGATATTGAAAAACCAATATTTGAAAAACTTATATCGAAAAACTGATATTGCAAAACCGATATTGAAAAACCGATATTGAATCCGATATTAGAAACGATATTCAAAAACCGATATTGGAGAACAAATATTGAAAAACTGATATAGAAAAACCGATATTGAAAAACCGATATTGAATCCGATATTAGAACCGATATTCAAAAACCGATATTGACAAACAATTATTGAAAAACTGATATCGAAAAACTGATATTGAAAAACCGATATTGAAAAACCGATATTGAATCCGATATTAGAACCGATATTCAAAAACCGATATTGGAGAACAAATATTGAAAAACTGATATCGAAAAACCGATATTGAATCCGATATTAGAACCGATATTCAAAAACCGATATTGGAGAACAAATATTGAAAAACTGATATTGAAAAACTGATATTGAAAAACAAATATTGAAAAACCGATATTGAATCCGATATTAGAACCGATATTCAAAAACCGATATTGACAAACAATTATTGAAAAACTGATATCGAAAAACTGATATTGAAAAACCGATATTGAAAAACCGATATTGAATCCGATATTAGAACCGATATTCAAAAACCGATATTGGAGAACAAATATTGAAAAACTGATATCGAAAAACCGATATTGAATCCGATATTAGAACCGATATTCAAAAACCGATATTGGAGAACAAATATTGAAAAACTGATATTGAGAAACCGATATTGAAAAACAAATATTGAAAAACCGATATTGAAAAACCGATATTGAATCCGATATTAGAACCGATATTCAAAAACCGATATTGGACAACAAATATTGAAAAACTGATATTGAAAAACCGATATTGAAAAACCGATATTGAAACCGATATTAGAACCGATATTCAAAAACCGATAATGGAGAACAAATATTGAAAAACTGATATCGAAAAACCGATATTGAATCCGATATTAGAACCGATATTCAAAAACCGATATTGGAGAACAAATATTGAAAAACTGATATCGAAAAACCGATATTGAAAACCAAATATTAAAAAACTGATATTGAAAAACCGATATTGAAAAACAAGTATTGAAAAACTGATATCGAAAAACTGAAATTGAAAAACCGATATTGAAAAACCGATATTGAATCCGATATTAGAAACGATATTCAAAAACCGATATTGGAGAACAAATATGGAAAAACTGATATTGAAAAACCGATATTGAAAACCAAATATTAAAAAACTGATATTGAAAAACCGATATTGAAAAACAAGTATAGAAAAACTGATATCGAAAAACTGAAATTGAAAAACCGATATTGAAAAACCGATATTGAATCCGATATTAGAAACGATATTCAAAAACCGATATTGGAGAACAAATATGGAAAAACTGATATTGAAAAACCGATGTTGAAAAACCGATATTGAAAAACCGATATTGAAACCGATATTAGAACCGATATTCAAAAACCGATAATGGAGAACAAATATTGAAAAACTGATATCGAAAAACCGATATTGAATCCGATATTAGAACCGATATTCAAAAACCGATATTGAAAAACAAATATTGAAAAACCGATATTGAAAAACCGATATTGAATCCGATATTAGAACCGATATTCAAAAACCGATATTGGACAACAAATATTGAAAAACTGATATTGAAAAACCGATATTGAAAAACCGATATTGAAACCGATATTAGAACCGATATTCAAAAACCGATAATGGAGAACAAATATTGAAAAACTGATATCGAAAAACCGATATTGAATCCGATATTAGAACCGATATTCAAAAACCGATATTGGAGAACAAATATTGAAAAACTGATATCGAAAAACCGATATTGAAAACCAAATATTAAAAAACTGATATTGAAAAACCGATATTGAAAAACAAGTATTGAAAAACTGATATCGAAAAACTGAAATTGAAAAACCGATATTGAAAAACCGATGTTGAAAAACCGATATTGAAAAACCGATATTGAAACCGATATTAGAACCGATATTCAAAAACCGATAATGGAGAACAAATATTGAAAAACTGATATCGAAAAACCGATATTGAATCCGATATTAGAACCGATATTCAAAAACCGATATTGGAGAACAAATATTGAAAAACTGATATTGAAAAACCGATGTTGAAAAACCGATATTGAAAAACCGATATTGAAACCGATATTAGAACCGATATTCAAAAACCGATATTGACAAACAATTATTGAAAAACTGATATCGAAAAACTGATATTGAAAAACCGATATTGAAAAACCGATATTGAATCCGATATTAGAACCGATATTCAAAAACCGATATTGGAGAACAAATATTGAAAAACTGATATCGAAAAACTGATATTGAAAAACCGATATTGAAAAACCGATATTGAATCCGATATTAGAACCGATGTTCAAAAACCGATATTGGAGAACAAATATTAAAAAACTGATATCGAAAAACCGATATTGAATCCGATATTAGAACCGATATTCAAAAACCGATATTGGAGAACAAATATTGAAAAACTGATATTGAAAAACCGATATTGAAAAACCGATATTGAAAAACCGATATTGAATCCGATATTAGAACCGATATTCAAAAACCGATATTGGAGAACAAATATTGAAAAACTTATATCGAAAAACTGATATTGCAAAACCGATATTGAAAAACCGATATTGAATCCGATATTAGAAACGATATTCAAAAACCGATATTGGAGAACAAATATTGAAAAACTGATATAGAAAAACCGATATTGAAAAACCGATATTGAATCCGATATTAGAACCGATATTCAAAAACCGATATTGACAAACAATTATTGAAAAACTGATATCGAAAAACTGATATTGAAAAACCGATATTGAAAAACCGATATTGAATCCGATATTAGAACCGATATTCAAAAACCGATATTGGAGAACAAATATTGAAAAACTGATATCGAAAAACTGATATTGAAAAACCGATATTGAAAAACCGATATTGAATCCGATATTAGAACCGATATTCAAAAACCGATATTGGAGAACAAATATTGAAAAACTGATATCGAAAAACCGATATTGAATCCGATATTAGAACCGATATTCAAAAACCGATATTGGAGAACAAATATTGAAAAACTGATATTGAAAAACCGATATTGAAAAACCGATATTGAAAAACCGATATTGAATCCGATATTAGAACCGATATTGAAAAACCGATATTGGAGAACAAATATTGAAAAACTGATATCGAAAAACCGATATTGAAAACCAAATATTGAAAAACTGATATTGAAAACCCGATATTGAAAAACAAATATTGAAAAACTGATATCGAAAAACCGATATTGAATCCGATATTAGAACCGATATTCAAAAACCGATATTGGAGAACAAATATTGAAAAACTGATATTGAAAAACCGATATTGAAAAACAAATATTGAAAAACCGATATTGAAAAACCGATATTGAATCCGATATTAGAACCGATATTCAAAAACCGATATTGGACAACAAATATTGAAAAACTGATATTGAAAAACCGATATTGAAAAACCGATATTGAAACCGATATTAGAACCGATATTCAAAAACCGAAAATGGAGAACAAATATTGAAAAACTGATATCGAAAAACCGATATTGAATCCGATATTAGAACCGATATTCAAAAACCGATATTGGAGAACAAATATTGAAAAACTGATATCGAAAAACCGATATTGAAAACCAAATATTGAAAAACTGATATTGAAAAACCGATATTGAAAAACAAGTATTGAAAAACTGATATCGAAAAACTGAAATTGAAAAACCGATATTGAAAAACCGATATTGAATCCGATATTAGAAACGATATTCAAAAACCGATATTGGAGAACAAATATGGAAAAACTGATATTGAAAAACCGATGTTGAAAAACCGATATTGAAAAACCGATATTGAAACCGATATTAGAACCGATATTCAAAAACCGATAATGGAGAACAAATATTGAAAAACTGATATCGAAAAACCGATATTGAATCCGATATTAGAACCGATATTCAAAAACCGATATTGGAGAACAAATATTGAAAAACTGATATCGAAAAACCGATATTGAAAACCAAATATTGAAAAACTGATATTGAAAACCCGATATTGAAAAACAAATATTGAAAAACTGATATCGAAAAACTGATATTGAAAAACCGATATTGAAAAACCTATATCGAAAAGCTGATATTGCAAAACCGATATTGAATCCGATATTAGAACCGATATTCAAAAACCGATATTGAAAAACAAATATTGAAAAACTGATATTGAAAAACCGATATTGAAAAACAAATATTGAAAAAGCGATATTGAAAAACTGATATTGAAAAACCGATATTGAAAAACCGATATTGAATCCGATATTAGAACCGATATTCAAAAACCGATATTGACAAACAAATATTGAAAAACTGATATTGAAAAACCGATATTCAAAAACAAATATTGAAAAAGCGATATTGAAAAACCAATATTGAAAAACATATATCGAAAAACTGATATTGCAAAACCGATATTGAAAAACCGATATTGAATCCGATATTAGAAACGATATTCAAAAACCGATATTGGAGAACAAATATTGAAAAACTGATATTGAAAAACCGATATTGAAAAACCGATATTGAAAAACCGATATTGAATCCGATATTAGAACCGATATTCAAAAACCGATATTGACAAACAATTATTGAAAAACTGATATCGAAAAACTGATATTGAAAAACCGATATTGAAAAACCGATATTGAATCCGATATTAGAACCGATATTCAAAAACCGATATTGGAGAACAAATATTGAAAAACTGATATCGAAAAACCGATATTGAATCCGATATTAGAACCGATATTCAAAAACCGATATTGGAGAACAAATATTGAAAAACTGATATTGAAAAACCGATATTGAAAAACAAATATTGAAAAACCGATATTGAATCCGATATTAGAACCGATATTCAAAAACCGATATTGACAAACAATTATTGAAAAACTGATATCGAAAAACTGATATTGAAAAACCGATATTGAAAAACCGATATTGAATCCGATATTAGAACCAATATTCAAAAACCGATATTGGAGAACAAATATTGAAAAACTGATATCGAAAAACCGATATTGAATCCGATATTAGAACCGATATTCAAAAACCGATATTGGAGAACAAATATTGAAAAACTGATATTGAAAAACTGATATTGAAAAACCGATATTGAAAAACAAATATTGAAAAACTGATATCGAAAAACTGATATTGAAAAACCGATATTGAAAAACCTATATCGAAAAGCTGATATTGCAAAACCGATATTGAATCCGATATTAGAACCGATATTCAAAAACCGATATTAAAAAACAAATATTGAAAAACTGATATTGAAAAACCGATATTGAAAAACAAATATTGAAAAAGCGATATTGAAAAACCAATATTGAAAACTTATATCGAAAAACTGATATTGCAAAACCGATATTGAAAAACCGATATTGAATCCGATATTAGAAACGATATTCAAAAACCGATATTGGAGAACAAATATTGAAAAACTGATATTGAAAAACCGATATTGAAAAACCGATATTGAATCCGATATTAGAACCGATATTCAAAAACCGATATTGACAAACAAATATTGAAAAACTGATATTGAAAAACCGATATTGAAAAACAAATATTGAAAAAGCGATATTGAAAAACCAATATTTGAAAAACTTATATCGAAAAACTGATATTGCAAAACCGATATTGAAAAACCGATATTGAATCCGATATTAGAAACGATATTCAAAAACCGATATTGGAGAACAAATATTGAAAAACTGATATAGAAAAACCGATATTGAAAAACCGATATTGAATCCGATATTAGAACCGATATTCAAAAACCGATATTGACAAACAATTATTGAAAAACTGATATCGAAAAACTGATATTGAAAAACCGATATTGAAAAACCGATATTGAATCCGATATTAGAACCGATATTCAAAAACCGATATTGGAGAACAAATATTGAAAAACTGATATCGAAAAACCGATATTGAAAACCAAATATTGAAAAACTGATATTGAAAAACCGATATTGAAAAACAAGTATTGAAAAACTGATATCGAAAAACTGAAATTGAAAAACCGATATTGAAAAACCGATATTGAATCCGATATTAGAAACGATATTCAAAAACCGATATTGGAGAACAAATATGGAAAAACTGATATCGAAAAACCGATATTGAATCCGATATTAGAACCGATATTCAAAAACCGATATTGGAGAACAAATATTGAAAAACTGAAATTGAAAAACCGATGTTGAAAAACCGATATTGAAAAACCGATATTGAAACCGATATTAGAACCGATATTCAAAAACCGATAATGGAGAACAAATATTGAAAAACTGATATCGAAAAACCGATATTGAATCCGATATTAGAACCGATATTCAAAAACCGATATTGGAGAACAAATATTGAAAAACTGATATTGAAAAACCGATGTTGAAAAACCGATATTGAAAAACCGATATTGAAACCGATATTAGAACCGATATTCAAAAACCGATATTGACAAACAATTATTGAAAAACTGATATCGAAAAACTGATATTGAAAAACCGATATTGAAAAAACCGATATTGAATCCGATATTAGAACCGATATTCAAAAACCGATATTGGAGAACAAATATTGAAAAACTGATATCGAAAAACTGATATTGAAAAACCGATATTGAAAAACCGATATTGAATCCGATATTAGAACCGATATTCAAAAACCGATATTGGAGAACAAATATTGAAAAACTGATATCGAAAAACCGATATTGAATCCGATATTAGAACCGATATTCAAAAACCGATATTGGAGAACAAATATTGAAAAACTGATATTGAAAAACCGATATTGAAAAACCGATATTGAAAAACCGATATTGAATCCGATATTAGAACCGATATTCAAAAACCGATATTGGAGAACAAATATTGAAAAACTTATATCGAAAAACTGATATTGCAAAACCGATATTGAAAAACCGATATTGAATCCGATATTAGAAACGATATTCAAAAACCGATATTGGAGAACAAATATTGAAAAACTGATATAGAAAAACCGATATTGAAAAACCGATATTGAATCCGATATTAGAACCGATATTCAAAAACCGATATTGACAAACAATTATTGAAAAACTGATATCGAAAAACTGATATTGAAAAACCGATATTGAAAAACCGATATTGAATCCGATATTAGAACCGATATTCAAAAACCGATATTGGAGAACAAATATTGAAAAACTGATATCGAAAAACTGATATTGAAAAACCGATATTGAAAAACCGATATTGATATTGAATCCGATATTAGAACCGATATTCAAAAACCGATATTGGAGAACAAATATTGAAAAACTGATATCGAAAAACCGATATTGAATCCGATATTAGAACCGATATTCAAAAACCGATATTGGAGAACAAATATTGAAAAACTGATATTGAAAAACCGATATTGAAAAACCGATATTGAAAAACCGATATTGAATCCGATATTAGAACCGATATTCAAAAACCGATATTGGAGAACAAATATTGAAAAACTGATATCGAAAAACCGATATTGAAAACCAAATATTGAAAAACTGATATTGAAAACCCGATATTGAAAAACAAATATTGAAAAACTGATATCGAAAAACCGATATTGAATCCGATATTAGAACCGATATTCAAAAACCGATATTGGAGAACAAATATTGAAAACTGATATTGAAAAACCGATATTGAAAAACAAATATTGAAAAACCGATATTGAAAAACCGATATTGAATCCGATATTAGAACCGATATTCAAAAACCGATATTGGACAACAAATATTGAAAAACTGATATTGAAAAACCGATATTGAAAAACCGATATTGAAACCGATATTAGAACCGATATTCAAAAACCGATAATGGAGAACAAATATTGAAAAACTGATATCGAAAAACCGATATTGAATCCGATATTAGAACCGATATTCAAAAACCGATATTAGAGAACAAATATTGAAAAACTGATATCGAAAAACCGATATTGAAAACCAAATATTGAAAAACTGATATTCAAAAACCGATATTGAAAAACAAGTATTGAAAAACTGATATCGAAAAACTGAAATTGAAAACCGATATTGAAAAAACGATATTGAATCCGATATTAGAAACGATATTCAAAAACCGATATTGGAGAACAAATATGGAAAAACTGATATTGAAAAACCGATGTTGAAAAACCGATATTGAAAAACCGATATTGAAACCGATATTAGAACCGATATTCAAAAACCGATAATGGAGAACAAATATTGAAAAACTGATATCGAAAAACCGATATTGAATCCGATATTAGAACCGATATTCAAAAACCGATATTGGAGAACAAATATTGAAAAACTGATATCGAAAAACCGATATTGAAAACCAAATATTGAAAAACTGATATTGAAAACCCGATATTGAAAAACAAATATTGAAAAACTGATATCGAAAAACTGATATTGAAAAACCGATATTGAAAAACCTATATCGAAAAGCTGATATTGCAAAACCGATATTGAATCCGATATTAGAACCGATATTCAAAAACCGATATTGAAAAACAAATATTGAAAAACTGATATTGAAAAACCGATATTGAAAAACAAATATTGAAAAAGCGATATTGAAAAACTGATATTGAAAAACCGATATTGAAAAACCGATATTGAATCCGATATTAGAACCGATATTCAAAACCGATATTGACAAACAAATATTGAAAAACTGATATTGAAAAACCGATATTCAAAAACAAATATTGAAAAAGCGATATTGAAAAACCAATATTGAAAAACATATATCGAAAAACTGATATTGCAAAACCGATATTGAAAAACCGATATTGATCCGATATTAGAAACGATATTCAAAAACCGATATTGGAGAACAAATATTGAAAAACTGATATTGAAAAACCGATATTGAAAACCGATATTGAAAAACCGATATTGAATCCGATATTAGAACCGATATTCAAAACCGATATTGACAAACAATTATTGAAAAACTGATATCGAAAAACTGATATTGAAAAACCGATATTGAAAAACCGATATTGAATCCGATATTAGAACCGATATTCAAAAACCGATATTGGAGAACAAATATTGAAAAACTGATATCGAAAAACCGATATTGAATCCGATATTAGAACCGATATTCAAAAACCGATATTGGAGAACAAATATTGAAAAACTGATATTGAAAAACCGATATTGAAAAACAAATATTGAAAAACCGATATTGAATCCGATATTAGAACCGATATTCAAAAACCGATATTGACAAACAATTATTGAAAAACTGATATCGAAAAACGAAAAACCGATATTGAAAAACCGATATTGAATCCGATATTAGAACCAATATTCAAAAACCGATATTGGAGAACAAATATTGAAAAACTGATATCGAAAAACCGATATTGAATCCGATATTAGAACCGATATTCAAAAACCGATATTGGAGAACAAATATTGAAAAACTGATATTGAAAAACTGATATTGAAAAACCGATATTGAAAAACAAATATTGAAAAACTGATATCGAAAAACTGATATTGAAAAACCGATATTGAAAAACCTATATCGAAAAGCTGATATTGCAAAACCGATATTGAATCCGATATTAGAACCGATATTCAAAAACCGATATTAAAAAACAAATATTGAAAAACTGATATTGAAAAACCGATATTGAAAAACAAATATTGAAAAAGCGATATTGAAAAACCAATATTGAAAACTTATATCGAAAAACTGATATTGCAAAACCGATATTGAAATACCGATATTGAATCCGATATTAGAAACGATATTCAAAAACCGATATTGGAGAACAAATATTGAAAAACTGATATTGAAAAACCGATATTGAAAAACCGATATTGAATCCGATATTAGAACCGATATTCAAAAACCGATATTGACAAACAAATATTGAAAAACTGATATTGAAAAACCGATATTGAAAAACAAATATTGAAAAAGCGATATTGAAAAACCAATATTTGAAAAACTTATATCGAAAAACTGATATTGCAAAACCGATATTGAAAAACCGATATTGAATCCGATATTAGAAACGATATTCAAAAACCGATATTGGAGAACAAATATTGAAAAACTGATATAGAAAAACCGATATTGAAAAACCGATATTGAATCCGATATTAGAACCGATATTCAAAAACCGATATTGACAAACAATTATTGAAAAACTGATATCGAAAAACTGATATTGAAAAACCGATATTGAAAAACCGATATTGAATCCGATATTAGAACCGATATTCAAAAACCGATATTGGAGAACAAATATTGAAAAACTGATATCGAAAAACCGATATTGAATCCGATATTAGAACCGATATTCAAAAACCGATATTGGAGAACAAATATTGAAAAACTGATATTGAAAAACTGATATTGAAAAACAAATATTGAAAAACCGATATTGAATCCGATATTAGAACCGATATTCAAAAACCGATATTGACAAACAATTATTGAAAAACTGATATCGAAAAACTGATATTGAAAAACCGATATTGAAAAACCGATATTGAATCCGATATTAGAACCGATATTCAAAAACCGATATTGGAGAACAAATATTGAAAAACTGATATCGAAAAACCGATATTGAATCCGATATTAGAACCGATATTCAAAAACCGATATCGAAAAACTGATATTATAAAACCGATATTGAATCCGATATTAGAACCGATATTGAAAAACCGATATTGAAAAACAAATATTGAAAAACTGATATCGAAAAACTGATATTGCAAAACCGATATTGAAAAACCGATATTGAAAAACCGATATTGAATCCGATATTAGAACCGATATTCAAAAACCGATATTGACAAACAATTATTGAAAAACTGATATCGAAAAACTGATATTGAAAAACCGATATTGAAAAACCGATATTGAATCCGATATTAGAACCGATATTGAAAAACCGATATTGGACAACAAATATTGAAAAACTGATATTGAAAAACCGATATTGAAAAACCGATATTGAATCCGATATTAGAACCGATATTGAAAAACCGATATTGGAGAACAAATATTGAAAAACTGATATCGAAAAACCGATATTGAATCCGATATTAGAACCGATATTGAAAAACCGCTATTGGAGAACAAATATTGAAAAACTGATATTGCAAAACCGATATTGAATCCGATATTAGAACCGATATTCAAAAACCGATATTGGAGAACAAATATTGAAAAACTGATATTGAAAAACCGATATTGAAAAACCGATATTGAAACCGATATTAGAACCGATATCCAAAAACCGATATTGGACAACAAATATTGAAAAACTGATATCGAAAAACCGATATTGAATCCGATATTAGAACCGATATTCAAAAACCGATATTGGAGAACAAATATTGAAAAACTGATATTGAAAAACCGATATTGAAAAACCGATATTGAATCCGATATTAGAACCGATATTGAAAAACCGATATTGGAGAACAAATATTGAAAAACTGATATCGAAAAACCGATATTGAATCCGATATTAGAACCGATATTGAAAAACCGCTATTGGAGAACAAATATTGAAAAACTGATATTGAAAAACCGATAGCGAAAAACAAATATTGAAAAACCGATATTGAATCCGATATTAGAACCGATATTCAAAAACCGATATCGAAAAACTGATATTATAAAACCGATATTGAATCCGATATTAGAACCGATATTGAAAAACCGATATTGAAAAACAAATATTGAAAAACTGATATCGAAAAACTGATATTGCAAAACCGATATTGAAAAACCGATATTGAAAAACCTATATCGAAAAGCTGATATTGAAAAACCGATATTGAATCCGATATTAGAACCGATATTCAAAAACCGATATTGGAGAACAAATATTGAAAAACTGATATTGAAAAACCGATATTGAAAAACCGATATTGAAAAACCGATATTGAAAAACAAATATTGAAAAACTGATATCGAAAAACTGATATTGCAAAACCGATATTGAATCCGATATTAGAACCGATATTCAAAAACCGATATTGGAGAACAAATATTGAAAAACTGATATTGAAAAACCGATATTGAAAAACCGATATTGAAACCGATATTAGAACCGATATCCAAAAACCGATATTGGACAACAAATATTGAAAAACTGATATTGAAAAACCGATATTGAAAAACCGATATTGAAAAACAGATATTGAATCCGATATTAGAACCGATATTCAAAAACCGATATTGACAAACAATTATTGAAAAACTGATATCGAAAAACTGATATTGAAAAACCGATATTGAAAAACCGATATTGAATCCGATATTTGAACCGATATTCAAAAACCGATATTGGAGAACAAATATTGAAAAACTGATTTCGAAAAACCGATATTGAATCCGATATTAGAACCGATATTCAAAAACCGATATTGGAGAACAAATATTGAAAAACTGATATTGAAAAACCGATATTGAAAAACCGATATTGAATCCGATAATAGAACCGATATTCAAAAACCGATATTGGAGAACAAATATTGAAAAACTGATATCGAAAAACCGATATTGAATCCGATATTGAAAAACAGATATTGAATCCGATATTAGAACCGATATTCAAAAACCGATATTGACAAACAATTATTGAAAAACTGATATCGAAAAACTGATATTGAAAAACCGATATTGAAAAACCGATATTGAATCCGATATTTGAACCGATATTCAAAAACCGATATTGGAGAACAAATATTGAAAAACTGATATCGAAAAACCGATATTGAATCCGATATTAGAACCGATATTCAAAAACCGATATTGGAGAACAAATATTGAAAAACTGATATTGAAAAACCGATATTGAAAAACCGATATTGAATCCGATATTAGAACCGATATTCAAAAACCGATATTGGAGAACAAATATTGAAAAACTGATATTGAAAAACCGATATTGAAAAACCGATATTGAAACCGATATTCAAAAACCGATAATGGAGAACAAATATTGAAAAACTGATATCGAAAAACCGATATTGAATCCGATATTAGAACCGATATTCAAAAACCGATATTGGAGAACAAATATTGAAAAACTGATATCGAAAAACCGATATTGAAAACCAAATATTGAAAAACTGATATTGAAAAACCGATATTGAAAAACAAGTATTGAAAAACTGATATCGAAAAACTGAAATTGAAAAACCGATATTGAAAAACCGATATTGAAAACGATATTAGAACCGATATTCAAAAACCGATATTGAAAACCAAATATTGAAAAACTGATATTAAAAACCCGATATTGAAAAACAAATATTGAAAAACTGATATCGAAAAACTGATATTGAAAAACCGATATTGAAAAACCTATATCGAAAAGCTGATATTGCAAAACCGATATTGAATCCGATATTAGAACCGATATTCAAAAACCGATATTGAAAAACAAATATTGAAAAACTGATATTGAAAAACCGATATTGAA
>NW_027485334.1:0-42061 GCF_050908995.1 Andrena cerasifolii | reverse complement strand
TATTGAAAAACTGATATTGAAAAACCGATTTTGAAAAACAAATATTGAAAAACCTATATCGAAAAACTGATATTGCAAAACCGATATTGAATCCGATATTAGAACCGATATTGAAAAACGGATATTGTAAAACAAATATTGAAAAACTGATATCGAAAAACTGATATTGAAAAACTGATATTGAAAAACCGATATTGAAAAAGCGATATTGAAAAAGCGATATTGTAAAACCAATATTGAAAAACTTATATCGAAAAACTGATATTGCAAAACCGATATTGTAAAACAAATATTGAAAAACTGATATCGAAAAACTGATATTGCAAAACTGATATTGAAAAACCGATATTCAATCCGATATTAGAACCGATATTGAAAAACCGATATTGAAAAACAAATATTGAAAAACTGATATCGAAAAACTCATATTGAAAAACGTATATCGAAAAACTGATATTGCAAAACCGATATTGAATCCGATATTAGAACCGATATCGAAAAACTGATATCGAAAAACTGATATTGAAAAACGTATATCGAAAAACTGATATTGCAAAACCGATATTCAATCCGATATTAGAACCGATATTGAA
This sequence comes from Andrena cerasifolii, assembly GCF_050908995.1. Taxonomy (NCBI): domain Eukaryota; kingdom Metazoa; phylum Arthropoda; class Insecta; order Hymenoptera; family Andrenidae; genus Andrena; species Andrena cerasifolii. Next base: position 41,468 of record NW_027485334.1, on the reverse strand, counting down.
AAACCGATATTGAAAAACAAATATTGAAAAACTGATATCGAAAAACTGATATTGAAAAACGTATATCGAAAAACTGATATTGCAAAACCGATATTGGATCCGATATTAGAACCGATATCGAAAAACTGATATCGAAAAACTGATATTGAAAAACGTATATCGAAAAACTGATATTGCAAAACCGATATTGAATCCGATATTAGAACCGATATTGAAAAACCGATATTGTAAAACAAATATTGAAAAACTGATATTGAAAAACCGATTTTGAAAAACAAATATTGAAAAACCTATATCGAAAAACTGATATTGCAAAACCGATATTGAATCCGATATTAGAACCGATATTGAAAAACCGATATTGTAAAACAAATATTGAAAAACTGATATCGAAAAACTGATATTGAAAAACCGATATTGAAAAAGCGATATTGTAAAACCAATATTGAAAAACTTATATCGAAAAACTGATATTGCAAAACCGATATTGTAAAACAAATATTGAAAAACTGATATCGAAAAACTGATATTGAAAAACCGATATTGAAAAAGCGATATTGTAAAACCAATATTGAAAAACTTATATCGAAAAACTGATATTGCAAAACCGATATTGTAAAACAAATATTGAAAAACTGATATCGAAAAACTGATATTGCAAAACTGATATTGAAAAACCGATATTCAATCCGATATTAGAACCGATATTGAAAAACCGATATTGAAAAACAAATATTGAAAAACTGATATCGAAAAACTAATATTGAAAAATGTATATCGAAAAACTGATATTGCAAAACCGATATTGAATCCGATATTAGAACCGATATCGAAAAACTGATATCGAAAAACTGATATTGAAAAACGTATATCGAAAAACTGATATTGCAAAACCGATATTGAATCCGATATTAGAACCGATATTGAAAAACCGATATTGTAAAACGAATATTGAAAAACTGATATTGAAAAACCGATTTTGAAAAACAAATATTGAAAAACCTATATCGAAAAACTGATATTGCAAAACCGATATTGAATCCGATATTAGAACCGATATTGAAAAACCGATATTGTAAAACAAATATTGAAAAACTGATATTGAAAAACCGATATTGAAAAAGCGATATTGTAAAACCAATATTGAAAAACTTATATCGAAAAACTGATATTGCAAAACCGATATTGTAAAACAAATATTGAAAAACTGATATCGAAAAACTGATATTGCAAAACCGATATTGAAAAACAAATATTGAAAAACTGATATCGAAAAACTGATATTGAAAAACCTATATCGAAAAACTGATATTGCAAAACCGATATTGAATCCGATATTAGAACCGATATCGAAAAACTGATATCGAAAAACTGATATTGAAAAACGTATATCGAAAAACTGATATTGCAAAACCGATATTGAATCCGATATTAGAACCAATATTGAAAAACCGATATTGTAAAACAAATATTGAAAAACTGATATTGAAAAACCGATATTGCAAAACCGATATTGAATCCGATATTGAAAAACCGATATTGTAAAACAAATATTGAAAAACTGATATTGCAAAACCGATATTGTAAATAAATATTGAAAAACTGATATCAAAAACTGATATTGAAAAACCGATATTGAAAAAGCGATATTGTAAAACCAATATTGAAAAACTTATATCGAAAAACTGATATTGCAAAACCGATATTGTAAAACAAATATTGAAAAACTGATATCGAAAAACTGATATTGCAAAACTGATATTGAAAAACCGATATTCAATCCGATATTAGAACCGATATTGAAAAACCGATATTGTAAAACAAATATTGAAAAACTGATATCGAAAAACTGATATTGAAAAACCGATATTGAAAACCTATATCGAAAAACTGATATTGCAAAACCGATATTGAATCCGATATTAGAACCGATATTGCAAAACCGATATTGTAAAACAAATATTGAAAAACTGATATCGAAAAACTGATATTGAAAAAGCGATATTGTAAAACCAATATTGAAAAACTTATATCGAAAAACTGATATTGCAAAACCGATATTGTAAAACAAATATTGAAAAACTGATATCGAAAAACTGATATTGCAAAACTGATATTGAAAAACCGATATTCAATCCGATATTAGAACCGATATTGAAAAACCGATATTGAAAAACAAATATTGAAAAACTGATGTCGAAAAACTGATATTGAAAAACGTATATCGAAAAACTAATATTGCAAAACCGATATTGAATCCGATATTAGAACCGATATCGAAAAACTGATATCGAAAAACTGATATTGAAAAACGTATATCGAAAAACTGATATTGCAAAACCGATATTGAATCCGATATTAGAACCGATATTGAAAAACCGATATTGTAAAACAAATATTGAAAAACTGATATTGAAAAACCGATTTTGAAAAACAAATATTGAAAAACCTATATCGAAAAACTGATATTGCAAAACCGATATTGAATCCGATATTAGAACCGATATTGAAACACCGATATTGTAAAACAAATATTGAAAAACTGATATTGAAAAACCGATATTGAAAAAGCGATATTGTAAAACCAATATTGAAAAACTTATATCGAAAAACTGATATTGCAAAACCGATATTGTAAAACAAATATTGAAAAACTGATATCGAAAAACTGATATTGCAAAACCGATATTGAAAAACAAATATTGAAAAACTGATATCGAAAAACTGATATTGAATAACCTATATCGAAAAACTGATATTGCAAAAACGATATTGAATCCGATATTAGAACCGATATTGAAAAACCGATATTGTAAAACAAATATTGAAAAACTGATATTGCAAAACCGATATTCAATCCGATATTAGAACCGATATTGAAAAACCGATATTGAAAAACAAATATTGAAAAACTGATATCGAAAAACTGATATTGAAAAACGTATATCGAAAAACTGATATTGCAAAACCGATATTGGATCCGATATTAGAACCGATATCGAAAAACTGATATCGAAAAACTGATATTGAAAAACGTATATCGAAAAACTGATATTGCAAAACCGATATTGAATCCGATATTAGAACCGATATTGAAAAACCGATATTGTAAAACAAATATTGAAAACCTGATATTGAAAAACCGATTTTGAAAAACAAATATTGAAAAACCTATATCGAAAAACTGATATTGCAAAACCGATATTGAATCCGATATTAGAACCGATATTGAAAAACCGATATTGTAAAACAAATATTGAAAAACTGATATCGAAAAACTGATATTGAAAAACCGATATTGAAAAACCTATATCGAAAAACTGATATTGCAAAACCGATATTGAATCCGATATTAGAACCGATATTGAAAAACCGATATTGTAAAACAAATATTGAAAAACTGATATTGAAAAACCGATATTGAAAAAGCGATATTGTAAAACCAATATTGAAAAACTTATATCGAAAAACTGATATTGCAAAACCGATATTGTAAAAAAAAAATATTGAAAAACTGATATCGAAAAACTGATACTGAAAAACCGATATTGAAAAACCGATATTGTAAAACAAATATTGAAAAACTGATATTGAAAAACCGATTTTGAAAAACAAATATTGAAAAACCTATATCGAAAAACTGATATTGCAAAACCGATATTGAATCCGATATTAGAACCGATATTGAAAAACCGATATTGTAAAACAAATATTGAAAAACTGATATCGAAAAACTGATATTGAAAAACCGATATTGAAAAACCTATATCGAAAAACTGATATTGCAAAACCGATATTGAATCCGATATTAGAACCGATATTGAAAAACCGATATTGTAAAACAAATATTGAAAAACTGATATTGAAAAACCGATATTGAAAAAGCGATATTGTAAAACCAATATTGAAAAACTTATATCGAAAAACTGATATTGCAAAACCGATATTGTAAAAAAAAAATATTGAAAAACTGATATCGATAAACTGATACTGAAAAACCGATATTGAAAAAGCGATATTGTAAAACCAATATTGAAAAACTTATATCGAAAAACTGATATTGCAAAACCGATATTGTAAAACAAATATTGAAAAACTGATATCGAAAAACTGATATTGCAAAACCGATATTGAAAAACAAATATTGAAAAACTGATATCGAAAAACTGATATTGAAAAACCTATATCGAAAAACTGATATTGCAAAAACGATATTGAATCCGATATTAGAACCGATATTGAAAAACCGATATTGTAAAACAAATATTGAAAAACTGATATTGAAAAACCGATATTGCAAAACCGATATTGAATCCGATATTGAAAAACCGATATTGTAAAACAAATATTGAAAAACTGATATTGAAAAACCGATATTCAATCCGATATTAGAACCGATATTGAAAAACCGATATTGAAAAACAAATATTGAAAAACTGATATCGAAAAACTGATATTGAAAAACGTATATCGAAAAACTGATATTGCAAAACCGATATTGAATCCGATATTAGAACCGATATCGAAAAACTGATATCGAAAAACTGATATTGAAAAACGTATATCGAAAAACTGATATTGCAAAAATGATATTGAATCCGATATTAGAACCGATATTGAAAAACCGATATTGAATCCGATATTAGAACCGATATTGAAAAACCGATATTGTAAAACAAATATTGAAAAACTGATATCGAAAAACTGATATTGAAAAACCGATATTGAATCCGATATTAGAACCGATATTGAAAAACCGATATTGTAAAACAAATATTGAAAAACTGATATTGAAAAACCGATATTGAAAAAGCGATATTGTAAAACCAATATTGAAAAACTTATATCGAAAAACTGATATTGCAAAACCGATATTGTAAAACAAATATTGAAAAACTGATATCGAAAAACTGATATTGAAAAACCGATATTGAAAAAGCGATATTGTAAAACCAATATTGAAAAACTTATATCGAAAAACTGATATTGCAAAACCGATATTGTAAAACAAATATTGAAAAACTGATATCGAAAAACTGATATTGCAAAACTGATATTGAAAAACCGATATTCAATCCGATATTAGAACCGATATTGAAAAACCGATATTGAAAAACAAATATTGAAAAACTGATATCGAAAAACTAATATTGAAAAATGTATATCGAAAAACTGATATTGCAAAACCGATATTGAATCCGATATTAGAACCGATATCGAAAAACTGATATCGAAAAACTGATATTGAAAAACGTATATCGAAAAACTGATATTGCAAAACCGATATTGAATCCGATATTAGAACCGATATTGAAAAACCGATATTGTAAAACGAATATTGAAAAACTGATATTGAAAAACCGATTTTGAAAAACAAATATTGAAAAACCTATATCGAAAAACTGATATTGCAAAACCGATATTGAATCCGATATTAGAACCGATATTGAAAAACCGATATTGTAAAACAAATATTGAAAAACTGATATTGAAAAACCGATATTGAAAAAGCGATATTGTAAAACCAATATTGAAAAACTTATATCGAAAAACTGATATTGCAAAACCGATATTGTAAAACAAATATTGAAAAACTGATATCGAAAAACTGATATTGCAAAACCGATATTGAAAAACAAATATTGAAAAACTGATATCGAAAAACTGATATTGAAAAACCTATATCGAAAAACTGATATTGCAAAACCGATATTGAATCCGATATTAGAACCGATATCGAAAAACTGATATCGAAAAACTGATATTGAAAAACGTATATCGAAAAACTGATATTGCAAAACCGATATTGAATCCGATATTAGAACCAATATTGAAAAACCGATATTGTAAAACAAATATTGAAAAACTGATATTGAAAAACCGATATTGCAAAACCGATATTGAATCCGATATTGAAAAACCGATATTGTAAAACAAATATTGAAAAACTGATATTGCAAAACCGATATTGTAAATAAATATTGAAAAACTGATATCAAAAACTGATATTGAAAAACCGATATTGAAAAAGCGATATTGTAAAACCAATATTGAAAAACTTATATCGAAAAACTGATATTGCAAAACCGATATTGTAAAACAAATATTGAAAAACTAATATCGAAAAACTGATATTGCAAAACTGATATTGAAAAACCGATATTGAATCCGATATTAGAACCGATATTGAAAAACCGATATTGTAAAACAAATATTGAAAAACTGATATCGAAAAACTGATATTGAAAAACCGATATTGAAAAACCTATATCGAAAAACTGATATTGCAAAACCGATATTGAATCCGATATTAGAACCGATATTGCAAAACCGATATTGTAAAACAAATATTGAAAAACTGATATCGAAAAACTGATATTGAAAAAGCGATATTGTAAAACCAATATTGAAAAACTTATATCGAAAAACTGATATTGCAAAACCGATATTGTAAAACAAATATTGAAAAACTGATATCGAAAAACTGATATTGCAAAACTGATATTGAAAAACCGATATTCAATCCGATATTAGAACCGATATTGAAAAACCGATATTGAAAAACAAATATTGAAAAACTGATGTCGAAAAACTGATATTGAAAAACGTATATCGAAAAACTAATATTGCAAAACCGATATTGAATCCGATATTAGAACCGATATCGAAAAACTGATATCGAAAAACTGATATTGAAAAACGTATATCGAAAAACTGATATTGCAAAACCGATATTGAATCCGATATTAGAACCGATATTGAAAAACCGATATTGTAAAACAAATATTGAAAAACTGATATTGAAAAACCGATTTTGAAAAACAAATATTGAAAAACCTATATCGAAAAACTGATATTGCAAAACCGATATTGAATCCGATATTAGAACCGATATTGAAACACCGATATTGTAAAACAAATATTGAAAAACTGATATTGAAAAACCGATATTGAAAAAGCGATATTGTAAAACCAATATTGAAAAACTTATATCGAAAAACTGATATTGCAAAACCGATATTGTAAAACAAATATTGAAAAACTGATATCGAAAAACTGATATTGCAAAACCGATATTGAAAAACAAATATTGAAAAACTGATATCGAAAAACTGATATTGAATAACCTATATCGAAAAACTGATATTGCAAAAACGATATTGAATCCGATATTAGAACCGATATTGAAAAACCGATATTGTAAAACAAATATTGAAAAACTGATATTGCAAAACCGATATTCAATCCGATATTAGAACCGATATTGAAAAACCGATATTGAAAAACAAATATTGAAAAACTGATATCGAAAAACTGATATTGAAAAACGTATATCGAAAAACTGATATTGCAAAACCGATATTGGATCCGATATTAGAACCGATATCGAAAAACTGATATCGAAAAACTGATATTGAAAAACGTATATCGAAAAACTGATATTGCAAAACCGATATTGAATCCGATATTAGAACCGATATTGAAAAACCGATATTGTAAAACAAATATTGAAAACCTGATATTGAAAAACCGATTTTGAAAAACAAATATTGAAAAACCTATATCGAAAAACTGATATTGCAAAACCGATATTGAATCCGATATTAGAACCGATATTGAAAAACCGATATTGTAAAACAAATATTGAAAAACTGATATCGAAAAACTGATATTGAAAAACCGATATTGAAAAACCTATATCGAAAAACTGATATTGCAAAACCGATATTGAATCCGATATTAGAACCGATATTGAAAAACCGATATTGTAAAACAAATATTGAAAAACTGATATTGAAAAACCGATATTGAAAAAGCGATATTGTAAAACCAATATTGAAAAACTTATATCGAAAAACTGATATTGCAAAACCGATATTGTAAAAAAAAAATATTGAAAAACTGATATCGAAAAACTGATACTGAAAAACCGATATTGAAAAACCGATATTGTAAAACAAATATTGAAAAACTGATATTGAAAAACCGATTTTGAAAAACAAATATTGAAAAACCTATATCGAAAAACTGATATTGCAAAACCGATATTGAATCCGATATTAGAACCGATATTGAAAAACCGATATTGTAAAACAAATATTGAAAAACTGATATCGAAAAACTGATATTGAAAAACCGATATTGAAAAACCTATATCGAAAAACTGATATTGCAAAACCGATATTGAATCCGATATTAGAACCGATATTGAAAAACCGATATTGTAAAACAAATATTGAAAAACTGATATTGAAAAACCGATATTGAAAAAGCGATATTGTAAAACCAATATTGAAAAACTTATATCGAAAAACTGATATTGCAAAACCGATATTGTAAAAAAAAAATATTGAAAAACTGATATCGATAAACTGATACTGAAAAACCGATATTGAAAAAGCGATATTGTAAAACCAATATTGAAAAACTTATATCGAAAAACTGATATTGCAAAACCGATATTGTAAAACAAATATTGAAAAACTGATATCGAAAAACTGATATTGCAAAACCGATATTGAAAAACAAATATTGAAAAACTGATATCGAAAAACTGATATTGAAAAACCTATATCGAAAAACTGATATTGCAAAAACGATATTGAATCCGATATTAGAACCGATATTGAAAAACCGATATTGTAAAACAAATATTGAAAAACTGATATTGAAAAACCGATATTGCAAAACCGATATTGAATCCGATATTGAAAAACCGATATTGTAAAACAAATATTGAAAAACTGATATTGAAAAACCGATATTCAATCCGATATTAGAACCGATATTGAAAAACCGATATTGAAAAACAAATATTGAAAAACTGATATCGAAAAACTGATATTGAAAAACGTATATCGAAAAACTGATATTGCAAAACCGATATTGAATCCGATATTAGAACCGATATCGAAAAACTGATATCGAAAAACTGATATTGAAAAACGTATATCGAAAAACTGATATTGCAAAAATGATATTGAATCCGATATTAGAACCGATATTGAAAAACCGATATTGAATCCGATATTAGAACCGATATTGAAAAACCGATATTGTAAAACAAATATTGAAAAACTGATATCGAAAAACTGATATTGAAAAACCGATATTGAATCCGATATTAGAACCGATATTGAAAAACCGATATTGTAAAACAAATATTGAAAAACTGATATTGAAAAACCGATATTGAAAAAGCGATATTGTAAAACCAATATTGAAAAACTTATATCGAAAAACTGATATTGCAAAACCGATATTGTAAAACAAATATTGAAAAACTGATATCGAAAAACTGATATTGAAAAACCGATATTGAAAAAGCGATATTGTAAAACCAATATTGAAAAACTTATATCGAAAAACTGATATTGCAAAACCGATATTGTAAAACAAATATTGAAAAACTGATATCGAAAAACTGATATTGCAAAACTGATATTGAAAAACCGATATTCAATCCGATATTAGAACCGATATTGAAAAACCGATATTGAAAAACAAATATTGAAAAACTGATATCGAAAAACTAATATTGAAAAATGTATATCGAAAAACTGATATTGCAAAACCGATATTGAATCCGATATTAGAACCGATATCGAAAAACTGATATCGAAAAACTGATATTGAAAAACGTATATCGAAAAACTGATATTGCCAAACCGATATTGAATCCGATATTAGAACCGATATTGAAAAACCGATATTGTAAAACAAATATTGAAAAACTGATATTGAAAATCCGATATTGCAAAACCGATATTGAATCCGATATTGAAAAACCGATATTGTAAAACAAATATTGAAAAACTGATATTGCAAAACCGATATTGTAAAACAAATATTGAAAAACTGATTACAAAAACTGATATTGAAAAACCGATATTGAAAAAGCGATATTGTAAAACCAATATTGAAAAACTTATATCGAAAAACTGATATTGCAAAACCGATATTGTAAAACAAATATTGAAAAACTGATATCGAAAAACTGATATTGCAAAACTGATATTGAAAAACCGATATTCAATCCGATATTAGAACCGGTATTGAAAAACCGATATTGTAAAACAAATATTGAAAAACTGATATCGAAAAACTGATATTGAAAAACCGATATTGAAAAACCTATATCGAAAAACTGATATTGCAAAACCGATATTGAATCCGATATTAGAACCGATATTGAAAAACCGATATTGTAAAACAAATATTGAAAAACTGATATTGAAAAACCGATATTGAAAAAGCGATATTGTAAAACCAATATTGAAAAACTTATATCGAAAAACTGATATTGCAAAACCGATATTGTAAAACAAATATTGAAAAACTGATATCGAAAAACTGATATTGAAAAAGCGATATTGTAAAACCAATATTGAAAAACTTATATCGAAAAACTGATATTGCAAAACCGATATTGTAAAACAAATATTGAAAAACTGATATCGAAAAACTGATATTGCAAAACTGATATTGAAAAACCGATATTCAATCCGATATTAGAACCGATATTGAAAAACCGATATTGAAAAACAAATATTGAAAAACTGATATCGAAAAACTGATATTGAAAAACGTATATCGAAAAACTGATATTGCAAAACCGATATTGATTCCGATATTAGAATCGATATCGAAATACTGATATCGAAAAACTGATATTGAAAAACGTATATCGAAAAACTGATATTGCAAAACCGATATTGAATCCGATATTAGAACCGATATTGAAAAACCGATATTGTAAAACAAATATTGAAAAACTGATATTGAAAAACCGATTTTGAAAAACAAATATTGAAAAACCTATATCGAAAAACTGATATTGCAAAACCGATATTGAATCCGATATTAGAACCGATATTGAAACACCGATATTGTAAAACAAATATTGAAAAACTGATATTGAAAAACCGATATTGAAAAAGCGATATTGTAAAACCAATATTGAAAAACTTATATCGAAAAACTGATATTGCAAAACCGATATTGTAAAACAAATATTGAAAAACTGATATCGAAAAACTGATATTGCAAAACCGATATTGAAAAACAAATATTGAAAAACTGATATCGAAAAACTGATATTGAAAAACCTATATCGAAAAACTGATATTGCAAAAACGATATTGAATCCGATATTAGAACCGATATTGAAAAACCGATATTGTAAAACAAATATTGAAAAACTGATATTGAAAAACCGATATTGCAAAACCGATATTGAATCCGATATTGAAAAACCGATATTGTAAAACAAATATTGAAAAACTGATATTGAAAAACCGATATTGAAAAACTGATATTGCAAAAACGATATTGAATCCGATATAAGAACCGATATTGAAAAACCGATATTGTAAAACAAATATTGAAAAACTGATATCGAAAAAATGATATTGAAAAACCGATATTGAAAAACCTATATCGAAAAACTGATATTGAAAAACCGATATTGAAAAACCGATATTGAAACCGATATTAGAACCGATATTGAAAAACCGATATTGAAAAACCTATATCGAAAAACTGATATTGCAAAACCGATATTGAATCCGATATTAGAACCGATATTGAAAAACCGATATTGTAAAACAAATATTGAAAAACTGATATTGAAAAACCGATTTTGAAAAACAAATATTGCAAAACCTATATCGAAAAACTGATATTGCAAAACCGATGTTGAATCCGATATTAGAACCGATATTGAAAAACCGATATTGTAAAACAAATATTGAAAAACTGATATCGAAAAACTGATATTGAAAAACTGATATTGAAAAACCTATATCGAAAAACTGATATTGCAAAAACGATATTGAATCCGATATTAGAACCGATATTGAAAAACCGATATTGTAAAACAAATATTGAAAAACTGATATCGAAAAACTGATATTGCAAAACCGATATTGAAAAACATATATTGAAAAACTGATATCGAAAAACTGATATTGAAAAACCTATATCGAAAAACTGATATTGCAAAAACGATATTGAATCCGATATTAGAACCGATATTGAAAAACCGATATTGTAAAACAAATATTGAAAAACTGATATTGAAAAACCGATATTGAAAAAGCGATATTGTAAAACTGATATTGAAAAACCGATATTGAATCCGATAATAGAACCGATATTGGAGAACAAATATTGAAAAACTGATATCGAAAAACTGATATCGAAAAACTGATATTGAAAAAGCGATATTGTAAAACCAATATTGAAAAACTTATATCGAAAAACTGATATTGCAAAACCGATATTGTAAAACAAATATTGAAAAACTGATATCGAAAAACTGATATTGAAAAAGCGATATTGTAAAACCAATATTGAAAAACTTATATCGAAAAACTGATATTGCAAAACCGATATTGTAAAACAAATATTGAAAAACTGATATCGAAAAACTGATATTGCAAAACTGATATTGAAAAACCGATATTCAATCCGATATTAGAACCGATATTGAAAAACCGATATTGAAAAACAAATATTGAAAAACTGATATCGAAAAACTGATATTGAAAAACGTATATCGAAAAACTGATATTGCAAAACCGATATTGATTCCGATATTAGAATCGATATCGAAATACTGATATCGAAAAACTGATATTGAAAAACGTATATCGAAAAACTGATATTGCAAAACCGATATTGAATCCGATATTAGAACCGATATTGAAAAACCGATATTGTAAAACAAATATTGAAAAACTGATATTGAAAAACCGATTTTGAAAAACAAATATTGAAAAACCTATATCGAAAAACTGATATTGCAAAACCGATATTGAATCCGATATTAGAACCGATATTGAAACACCGATATTGTAAAACAAATATTGAAAAACTGATATTGAAAAACCGATATTGAAAAAGCGATATTGTAAAACCAATATTGAAAAACTTATATCGAAAAACTGATATTGCAAAACCGATATTGTAAAACAAATATTGAAAAACTGATATCGAAAAACTGATATTGCAAAACCGATATTGAAAAACAAATATTGAAAAACTGATATCGAAAAACTGATATTGAAAAACCTATATCGAAAAACTGATATTGCAAAAACGATATTGAATCCGATATTAGAACCGATATTGAAAAACCGATATTGTAAAACAAATATTGAAAAACTGATATTGAAAAACCGATATTGCAAAACCGATATTGAATCCGATATTGAAAAACCGATATTGTAAAACAAATATTGAAAAACTGATATTGAAAAACCGATATTGAAAAACTGATATTGCAAAAACGATATTGAATCCGATATAAGAACCGATATTGAAAAACCGATATTGTAAAACAAATATTGAAAAACTGATATCGAAAAAATGATATTGAAAAACCGATATTGAAAAACCTATATCGAAAAACTGATATTGAAAAACCGATATTGAAAAACCGATATTGAAACCGATATTAGAACCGATATTGAAAAACCGATATTGAAAAACCTATATCGAAAAACTGATATTGCAAAACCGATATTGAATCCGATATTAGAACCGATATTGAAAAACCGATATTGTAAAACAAATATTGAAAAACTGATATTGAAAAACCGATTTTGAAAAACAAATATTGCAAAACCTATATCGAAAAACTGATATTGCAAAACCGATGTTGAATCCGATATTAGAACCGATATTGAAAAACCGATATTGTAAAACAAATATTGAAAAACTGATATCGAAAAACTGATATTGAAAAACTGATATTGAAAAACCTATATCGAAAAACTGATATTGCAAAAACGATATTGAATCCGATATTAGAACCGATATTGAAAAACCGATATTGTAAAACAAATATTGAAAAACTGATATCGAAAAACTGATATTGCAAAACCGATATTGAAAAACAAATATTGAAAAACTGATATCGAAAAACTGATATTGAAAAACCTATATCGAAAAACTGATATTGCAAAAACGATATTGAATCCGATATTAGAACCGATATTGAAAAACCGATATTGTAAAACAAATATTGAAAAACTGATATTGAAAAACCGATATTGAAAAAGCGATATTGTAAAACTGATATTGAAAAACCGATATTGAATCCGATAATAGAACCGATATTGGAGAACAAATATTGAAAAACTGATATCGAAAAACTGATATCGAAAAACTGATATTGAAAAACCGATATTGCAAAACCGATATTGAATCCGATATTAGAACCGATATTGTAAAACCGATAATGAAAAACTGATATTGCAAAACCGATATTGAATCCGATATTAGATCCGATATTGAAAAACCGATATTGAAAAACTGATATCGAAAAACTGATATTGAAAAACCGATATTGAAAAACCGATATTGAAAAACCGATATTGAAAAACCTATATCGAAAAACTGATATTGCAAAACCGATATTGAAAAACAAATATTGAAAAACTGGTATCGAAAAACTGATATTGAAAAACCGATATTGAAAAAGCGATATTGTATAACTGATATGGAAAAACCGATATTGAATCCGATAATAGAACCGATATTGAAAAACCGATATTGAAAAACAAATATTGAAAAACTGATATCGAAAAACTGATATTGAAAAACCTATATCGAAAAACTGATATTGCAAAACCGATATTGAATCCGATATTAGAACCGATATTGAAAAACCGATATTGTAAAACAAATATCGAAAAACTGATATTGAAAAACCGATATTGAAAAAGCGATATTGTAAAACTGATATGGAAAAACCGATATTGAATCCGATAATAGAACCGATATTCAAAAACCGATATTGGAGAACAAATATTGAAAAACTGATATCGAAAAACTGATATTGAAAAACCTATATAGAAAAACTGATATTGCAAAACCGATATTGAATCCGATATTAGAACCGATATTAAAAAACCGATATTGTAAAACAAATATTGAAAAACTGATATTGAAAAACCGATATTGAAAAACCGATATTGAATCCGATATTAGAACCGATATTGAAAAACCGATATTGTAAAACAAATATTGAGAAACTGATATTGAAAAACCGATATTGAAAAAGCGATATTGTAAAACTGATATTGAAAAACCGATATTGAATCCGATAATAGAACCGATATTCAAAAACCGATATTGGAGAACAAATATTGAAAAACTGATATCGAAAAACTGATATTGAAAAACCAATATCGAAAAACTGATATTGCAAAACCGATATTGAATCCGATATTAGAACCGATATTGAAAAACCGATAAAAACAAATATTGAAAAACTGATATCGAAAAACTGATATTGAAAAACCAATATCGAAAAACTGATATTGCAAAACCGATATTGAATCCGATATTAGAACCGATATTGAAAAACCGATATTGAAAAACTGATATCGAAAACCTGATATTGAAAAAGCGATATTGTAAAACCGATATTGTAAAACAAATATCGAAAAACTGATATTGAAAAACCGATATTGTAAAACAAATATTGAAAAACTGATATTGAAAAACCGATATTGAAAAAGCGATATTGTATAAACTGATATGGAAAAACCGATATTGAATCCGATAATAGAACCGATATTGAAAAACCGATATTGAAAAACAAATATTGAAAAACTGATATCGAAAAACTGATATTGAAAAACCTATATCGAAAAACTGATATTGCAAAACCGATATTGAATCCGATATTAGAACCGATATTGAAAAACCGATATTGTAAAACAAATATCGAAAAACTGATATTGAAAAACCGATATTGAAAAAGCGATATTGTAAAACTGATATGGAAAAACCGATATTGAATCCGATAATAGAACCGATATTCAAAAACCGATATTGGAGAACAAATATTGAAAAACTGATATCGAAAAACTGATATTGAAAAACCTATATAGAAAAACTGATATTGCAAAACCGATATTGAATCCGATATTAGAACCGATATTAAAAAACCGATATTGTAAAACAAATATTGAAAAACTGATATTGAAAAACCGATATTGAAAAACCGATATTGAATCCGATATTAGAACCGATATTGAAAAACCGATATTGTAAAACAAATATTGAGAAACTGATATTGAAAAACCGATATTGAAAAAGCGATATTGTAAAACTGATATTGAAAAACCGATATTGAATCCGATAATAGAACCGATATTCAAAAACCGATATTGGAGAACAAATATTGAAAAACTGATATCGAAAAACTGATATTGAAAAACCAATATCGAAAAACTGATATTGCAAAACCGATATTGAATCCGATATTAGAACCGATATTGAAAAACCGATAAAAACAAATATTGAAAAACTGATATCGAAAAACTGATATTGAAAAACCAATATCGAAAAACTGATATTGCAAAACCGATATTGAATCCGATATTAGAACCGATATTGAAAAACCGATATTGAAAAACTGATATCGAAAACCTGATATTGAAAAAGCGATATTGTAAAACCGATATTGTAAAACAAATATCGAAAAACTGATATTGCAAAACCGATATTGAATCCGATATTAGAACCGATATTGAAAAACCGATATTGAAAAACAAATATTGAAAAACTGATATTGAAAAACTGATATTGAAAAACTGATATCGAAAAACTGATATTGCAAAACTGATATTGAAAAACCGATATTCAATCCGATATTAGAACCGATATTGAAAAACCGATATTGAAAAACTGATATCGAAAAACTGATATTGAAAAACCGATATTGAAAAAGCGATATTGTAAAACCAATATTGAAAAACTTATATCGAAAAACTGATATTGCAAAACCGATATTGAAAAACAAATATTGAAAAACTGATATCGAAAAACTGATATTGAAAAACCGATATTGAAAAAGCGATATTGTAAAACTGATATGGAAAAACCGATATTGAATCCGATAATAGAACCGGTATTGAAAAACCGATATTGAAAAACAAATATTGAAAAACTGATATCGAAAAACTAATATTGAAAAACCTATATCGAAAAACTGATATTGCAAAACCGATATTGAATCCGATATTAGAACCGATATTGAAAAACCGATATTGTAAAACAAATATTGAAAAACTGATATTGAAAAACCGATATTGAAAAAGCGATATTGTAAAACTGATATGGAAAAACCGATATTGAATCCGATAATAGAACCGATATTCAAAAACCGATATTGGAGAACAAATATTGAAAAACTGATATCGAAAAACTGATATTGAAAAACCGATATTGTAAAACAAATATTGAAAAACTGATATTGAAAAACCGATATTGAAAAAGCGATATTGTAAAACTGATATGGAAAAACCGATATTGAATCCGATATTAGAACCGATATTGTAAAACAAATATTGAAAAACTGATATCGAAAAACTGATATTGAAAAACCGATATTGAAAAACCTATATCGAAAAACTGATATTGCAAAACCGATATTGAATCCGATATTAGAACCGATATTGTAAAACAAATATTGAAAAACTGATATCGAAAAACTGATATTGAAAAACCGATATTAAAAAACTGATATCGAAAAACTGATATTGAAAAACCGATATTGAAAAACCGATATTGAAACCGATATTAGAACCGATATTAGAACCGATATTGAAAAACCGATATTGAAAAACCGATATTGAAAAACCTATATCGAAAAACTGATATTGCAAAACCGATATTGAAAAACCTATATCGAAAAACTGATATTGCAAAACCGATATTGAATCCGATATTAGAACCGATATTGTAAAACAAATATTGAAAAACTGATATCGAAAAACTGATATTGAAAAACCGATATTAAAAAACTGATATCGAAAAACTGATATTGAAAAACCGATATTAAAAAACTGATATCGAAAAACTGATATTGAAAAACCGATATTGAAAAACCGATATTGAAACCGATATTAGAACCGATATTGAAAAACCGATATTGAAAAACCGATATTGAAAAAGCGATATTGTAAAACTGATATGGAAAAACCGATAATGAATCCGATAATAGAACCGATATTGAAAAACCGATATTGAAAAACAAATATTGAAAAACTGATATCGAAAAACTGATATTGAAAAACCTATATCGAAAAACTGATATTGCAAAACCGATATTGAATCCGATATTAGAACCGATATTGAAAAACCGATATTGTAAAACAAATATTGAAAAACTGATATTGAAAAACCGATATTGAAAAAGCGATATTGTAAAACTGATATTGAAAAACCGATATTCAAAAACCGATATTGGAGAACAAATATTGAAAAACTGATATCGAAAAACTGATATTGAAAAACCAATATCGAAAAACTGATATTGCAAAACCGATATTGAATCCGATATTAGAACCGATATTGAAAAACCGATATTGAAAAACTGATATCGAAAAACTGATATTGAAAAACCTATATTGAAAAAGCGATATTGTAAAACCAATATTGAAAAACTTATATCGAAAAACTGATATTGCAAAACCGACATTGAATCCGATATTAGAACCGATATTGAAAAACCGATATTGTAAAACAAATATCGAAAAACTGATATTGCAAAACCGATATTGAATCCGATATTAGAACCGATATTGAAAAACCGATATTGAAAAACAAATATTGAAAAACTGTTATTGAAAAACTGATATCGAAAAACTGATATTGCAAAACTGATATTGAAAAACCGATATTCAATCCGATATTAGAACCGATATTGAAAAACCGATATTGAAAAACTGATATCGAAAAACTGATATTGAAAAACCGATATTGAAAAAGCGATATTATAAAACCAATATTGAAAAACTTCTATCGAAAAACTGATATTGCAAAACCGATATTGAAAAACAAATATTGAAAAACTGATATCGAAAAACTGATATTGAAAAACCGATATTGAAAAAGCGATATTGTAAAACTGATATGGAAAAACCGATATTGAATCCGATAATAGAACCGATATTGAAAAACCGATATTGAAAAACAAATATTGAAAAACTGATATCGAAAAACTAATATTGAAAAACCTATATCGAAAAACTGATATTGCAAAACCGATATTGAATCCGATATTAGAACCAATATTGAAAAACCGATATTGTAAAACAAATATTGAATAACTGATATTGAAAAACCGATATTGAAAAAGCGATATTGTAAAACTGATATGGAAAAACCGATATTGAAAAACCGATATTGAAACCGATATTAGAACCGATATTAGAACCGATATTGAAAAACCGATATTGAAAAACCGATATTGAAAAACCTATATCGAAAAACTGATATTGCAAAACCGATATTGAAAAACCTATATCGAAAAACTGATATTGCAAAACCGATATTGAATCCGATATTAGAACCGATATTGTAAAACAAATATTGAAAAACTGATATCGAAAAACTGATATTGAAAAACCGATATTAAAAAACTGATATCGAAAAACTGATATTGAAAAACCGATATTAAAAAACTGATATCGAAAAACTGATATTGAAAAACCGATATTGAAAAACCGATATTGAAACCGATATTAGAACCGATATTGAAAAACCGATATTGAAAAACCGATATTGAAAAAGCGATATTGTAAAACTGATATGGAAAAACCGATAATGAATCCGATAATAGAACCGATATTGAAAAACCGATATTGAAAAACAAATATTGAAAAACTGATATCGAAAAACTGATATTGAAAAACCTATATCGAAAAACTGATATTGCAAAACCGATATTGAATCCGATATTAGAACCGATATTGAAAAACCGATATTGTAAAACAAATATTGAAAAACTGATATTGAAAAACCGATATTGAAAAAGCGATATTGTAAAACTGATATTGAAAAACCGATATTCAAAAACCGATATTGGAGAACAAATATTGAAAAACTGATATCGAAAAACTGATATTGAAAAACCAATATCGAAAAACTGATATTGCAAAACCGATATTGAATCCGATATTAGAACCGATATTGAAAAACCGATATTGAAAAACTGATATCGAAAAACTGATATTGAAAAACCTATATTGAAAAAGCGATATTGTAAAACCAATATTGAAAAACTTATATCGAAAAACTGATATTGCAAAACCGACATTGAATCCGATATTAGAACCGATATTGAAAAACCGATATTGTAAAACAAATATCGAAAAACTGATATTGCAAAACCGATATTGAATCCGATATTAGAACCGATATTGAAAAACCGATATTGAAAAACAAATATTGAAAAACTGATATTGAAAAACTGATATCGAAAAACTGATATTGCAAAACTGATATTGAAAAACCGATATTCAATCCGATATTAGAACCGATATTGAAAAACCGATATTGAAAAACTGATATCGAAAAACTGATATTGAAAAACCGATATTGAAAAAGCGATATTGTAAAACCAATATTGAAAAACTTCTATCGAAAAACTGATATTGCAAAACCGATATTGAAAAACAAATATTGAAAAACTGATATCGAAAAACTGATATTGAAAAACCGATATTGAAAAAGCGATATTGTAAAACTGATATGGAAAAACCGATATTGAATCCGATAATAGAACCGATATTGAAAAACCGATATTGAAAAACAAATATTGAAAAACTGATATCGAAAAACTAATATTGAAAAACCTATATCGAAAAACTGATATTGCAAAACCGATATTGAATCCGATATTAGAACCGATATTGTAAAACAAATATTGAAAAACTGATATCGAAAAACTGATATTGAAAAACCGATATTAAAAAACTGATATCGAAAAACTGATATTGAAAAACCGATATTGAAAAACCTATATCGAAAAACTGATATTGCAAAACCGATATTGAATCCGATATTAGAACCGATATTGTAAAACAAATATTGAAAAACTGATATCGAAAAACTGATATTGAAAAACCGATATTAAAAAACTGATATCGAAAAACTGATATTGAAAAACCGATATTGAAAAACCGATATTGAAACCGATATTAGAACCGATATTGAAAAACCGATATTGAAAAACCGATATTGAAAAAGCGATATTGTAAAACTGATATGGAAAAACCGATATTGAATCCGATAATAGAACCGATATTCAAAAACCGATATTGGAGAACAAATATTGAAAAACTGATATCGAAAAACTGAAATTGAAAAACCGATATTGAATCCGATATTAGAACCGATATTGAAAAACCGATATTGTAAAACAAATATTGAAAAACAGATATCGAAAAACTGATATTGAAAAACCGATATTGAAAAACCTATATCGAAAAACTGATATTGCAAAACCGATATTGAATCCGATATTAGAACCGATATTGTAAAACAAATATTGAAAAACTGATATCGAAAAACTGATATTGAAAAACCGATATTAAAAAACTGATATCGAAAAACTGATATTGAAAAACCGATATTGAAAAACCGATATTGAAACCGATATTAGAACCGATATTGAAAAACCGATATTGAAAAACCGATATTGAAAAACCTATATCGAAAAACTGATATTGCAAAACCGATATTGAATCCGATATTAGAACCGATATTGAAAAACCTATATTGTAAAACAAATATTGAAAAACTGATATTGAAAAACCGATTTTGAAAAACAAATATTGAAAAACCTATATCGAAAAACTGATATTGCAAAACCGATATTGAATCCGATATTAGAACCGATATTGAAAAACCGATATTGTAAAACAAATATTGAAAAACTGATATCGAAAAACTGATATTGCAAAACTGATATTGAAAAACCGATATTCAATCCGATATTAGAACCGATATTGTAAAACAAATATTGAAAAACTGATATCGAAAAACTGATATTGAAAAACCGATATTAAAAAACTGATATCGAAAAACTGATATTGAAAAACCGATATTGAAAAACCGATATTGAAACCGATATTAGAACCGATATTGAAAAACCGATATTGAAAAACCTATATGGAAAAACTGATATTGCAAAACCGATATTGAATCCGATATTAGAACCGATATTGAAAAACCGATATTGTAAAACAAATATTGAAAAACTGATATTGAAAAACCGATTTTGAAAAACAAATATTGAAAAACCTATATCGAAAAACTGATATTGCAAAAAAGATATTGAATCCGATATTAGAACCGATATTGAAAAACCGATAT
This sequence comes from Andrena cerasifolii, assembly GCF_050908995.1. Lineage (NCBI taxonomy): Eukaryota > Metazoa > Arthropoda > Insecta > Hymenoptera > Andrenidae > Andrena > Andrena cerasifolii. Next base: position 19,289 of record NW_027485334.1, on the reverse strand, counting down.
TGTAAAACCGATATTGAATCCGATATTAGAACCGATATTGAAAAACCGATATTGTAAAACAAATATTGAAAAACTGATATTGAAAAACCGATTTTGAAAAACAAATATTGAAAAACCTATATCGAAAAACTGATATTGCAAAACCGATATTGAATCCGATATTAGAACCGATATTAGAACCGATATTGAAAAACCGATATTGTAAAACAAATATTGAAAAACTGATATCGAAAAACTGATATTGAAAAACCGATATTGAAAAACCGATATTGAAAAACCTATATCGAAAAACTGATATTGCAAAACCGATATTGAATCCGATATTAGAACCGATATTGAAAAACCGATATTGAAAAACTGATATTGAAAAACCGATATTGAAAAACCGATATTGAAAAACCTATATCGAAAAACTGATATTGCAAAACCGATATTGAATCCGATATTAGAACCGATATTGAAAAACCGATATTGTAAAACAAATATTGAAAAACTGATATTGAAAAACCGATTTTGAAAAACAAATATTGAAAAACCTATATCGAAAAACTGATATTGCAAAACCGATATTGAATCCGATATTAGAACCGATATTAGAACCGATATTGAAAAACCGATATTGTAAAACAAATATTGAAAAACTGATATCGAAAAACTGATATTGAAAAACCGATATTGAAAAACCGATATTGAATCCGATATTAGAACCGATATTCAAAAACCGATATTGGAGAACAAATATTGAAAAACCGATATTGAAAAACAAATATTGAAAAACTGATATCGCAAAACTGATATTGAAAAACCGATATTGAAAAACCGATATTGAATCCGATATTAGAACCGATATTGAAAAACCGATGTTGGAGAACAAATATTGAAAAACTGATATTGAAAAACCGATTTTGAAAATCAAAGATTGAAAAACTGATATCGAAAAACTGATATTGAAAAACCGATATTGAATCCGATATTAGAACCGATATTCAAAAACCGATATTGGAGAACAAATATTGAAAAAATGATATTGAATAACCGATATTGAAAAACCGATATTGAAATCGATATTAGAACCGATATTCAAAAACCGATATTGAAAACCAAATATTGAAAAACTGATATCGAAAAACTGATATTGAAAAACCGATATTGAATCCGATAATAGAACCGATATTCAAAAACCGATATTGTAAAACCAATATTGAAAAACCTATATCGAAAAACTGATATTGCAAAAACGATATTGAATCCGATATTAGAACCGATATTGAAAAACCGATATTGAAAAACCGATATTGAAAAACCTATATCGATAAACTGATATTGCAAAACCGATATTGAAAAACCTATATCGAAAAACTGATATTGCAAAACCGATATTGAATCCGATATTAGAACCGATATTGTAAAACAAATATTGAAAAACTGATATTGAAAAACTGATATTGAAAAACCGATATTAAAAAACTGATATCGAAAAACTGATATTGAAAAACCGATATTGAAAAACCGATATTGAAACCGATATTAGAACCGATATTGAAAAACCGATATTGAAAAACCTATATCGAAAAACTGATATTGCAAAACCGATATTGAATCCGATATTAGAACCGATATTGAAAAACCGATATTGTAAAACAAATATTGAAAAACTGATATTGAAAAACCGATTTTGAAAAACAAATATTGAAAAACCTATATCGAAAAACTGATATTGCAAAACCGATATTGAATCCGATATTAGAACCGATATTGAAAAACCGATATTGTAAAACAAATATTGAAAAACTGATATTGAAAAAGCGATATTGAAAAAGCGATATTGTAAAACTGATATGGAAAAACCAATATTGAATCCGATATTAGAACCGATATTGAAAAACCGATAATGTAAAACAAATATTGAAAAACTGATATCGAAAAACTGATATTGAAAAACCGATATTGAAAAACCTATATCGAAAAACTGATATTGCAAAACCGATATTGAATCCGATATTAGAACCGATATTGTAAAACAAATATTGAAAAACTGATATCGAAAAACTGATATTGAAAAACCGATATTAAAAAACTGATATCGAAAAACTGATATTGAAAAACCGATATTGAAAAACCGATATTGAAACCGATATTAGAACCGATATTGAAAAACCGATATTGAAAAACCTATATCGAAAAACTGATATTGCAAAACCGATATTGAATCCGATATTAGAACCGATATTGTAAAACAAATATTGAAAAACTGATATCGAAAAACTGATATTGAAAAACCGATATTAAAAAACTGATATCGAAAAACTGATATTGAAAAACCGATATTGAAAAACCGATATTGAAACCGATATTAGAACCGATATTGAAAAACCGATATTGAAAAACCTATATTGAAAAACCGATATTGAAAAACTGATATCGAAAAACTGATATTGAAAAACCGATATTGAAAAACCGATATTGAATCCGATATTAGAACTGATATTCAAAAACCGATATTGGAGAACAAATATTGAAAAACCGATATTGAAAAACAAATATTGAAAAACTGATATCGCAAAACTGATATTGAAAAACCGATTTTGAAAAACAAATATTGAAAAACCTATATCGAAAAACTGATATTGCAAAACCGATATTGAATCCGATATTAGAACCGATATTAGAACCGATATTGAAAAACCGATATTGTAAAACAAATATTGAAAAACTGATATCGAAAAACTGATATTGAAAAACCGATATTGAAAAACCGATATTGAAAAACTGATATCGAAAAACTGATATTGAAAAACCGATATTGAAAAACCGATATTGAATCCGATATTAGAACTGATATTCAAAAACCGATATTGGAGAACAAATATTGAAAAACCGATATTGAAAAACAAATATTGAAAAACTGATATCGCAAAACTGATATTGAAAAACCGATATTGAAAAACCGATATTGAATCCGATATTAGAACCGATATTAGAACCGATATTGAAAAACCGATATTGAAAAACCGATATTGAAAAACCTATATCGAAAAACTGATATTGCAAAACCGATATTGAAAAACCTATATCGAAAAACTGATATTGCAAAACCGATATTGAATCCGATATTAGAACCGATATTGTAAAACAAATATTGAAAAACTGATATCGAAAAACTGATATTGAAAAACCGATATTAAAAAACTGATATCGAAAAACTGATATGGAAAAACCGATATTGAATCCGATATTAGAACCGATATTGTAAAACAAATATTGAAAAACTGATATCGAAAAACTGATATTGAAAAACCGATATTGAAAAACCTATATCGAAAAACTGATATTGCAAAACCGATATTGAATCCGATATTAGAACCGATATTGTAAAACAAATATTGAAAAACTGATATCGAAAAACTGATATTGAAAAACCGATATTAAAAAACTGATATCGAAAAACTGATATTGAAAAACCGATATTGAAAAACCGATATTGAAACCGATATTAGAACCGATATTAGAACCGATATTGAAAAACCGATATTGAAAAACCGATATTGAAAAACCTATATCGAAAAACTGATATTGCAAAACCGATATTGAAAAACCTATATCGAAAAACTGATATTGCAAAACCGATATTGAATCCGATATTAGAACCGATATTGTAAAACAAATATTGAAAAACTGATATCGAAAAACTGATATTGAAAAACCGATATTAAAAAACTGATATCGAAAAACTGATATTGAAAAACCGATATTAAAAAACTGATATCGAAAAACTGATATTGAAAAACCGATATTGAAAAACCGATATTGAAACCGATATTAGAACCGATATTGAAAAACCGATATTGAAAAACCGATATTGAAAAAGCGATATTGTAAAACTGATATGGAAAAACCGATAATGAATCCGATAATAGAACCGATATTGAAAAACCGATATTGAAAAACAAATATTGAAAAACTGATATCGAAAAACTGATATTGAAAAACCTATATCGAAAAACTGATATTGCAAAACCGATATTGAATCCGATATTAGAACCGATATTGAAAAACCGATATTGTAAAACAAATATTGAAAAACTGATATTGAAAAACCGATATTGAAAAAGCGATATTGTAAAACTGATATTGAAAAACCGATATTCAAAAACCGATATTGGAGAACAAATATTGAAAAACTGATATCGAAAAACTGATATTGAAAAACCAATATCGAAAAACTGATATTGCAAAACCGATATTGAATCCGATATTAGAACCGATATTGAAAAACCGATATTGAAAAACTGATATCGAAAAACTGATATTGAAAAACCTATATTGAAAAAGCGATATTGTAAAACCAATATTGAAAAACTTATATCGAAAAACTGATATTGCAAAACCGACATTGAATCCGATATTAGAACCGATATTGAAAAACCGATATTGTAAAACAAATATCGAAAAACTGATATTGCAAAACCGATATTGAATCCGATATTAGAACCGATATTGAAAAACCGATATTGAAAAACAAATATTGAAAAACTGTTATTGAAAAACTGATATCGAAAAACTGATATTGCAAAACTGATATTGAAAAACCGATATTCAATCCGATATTAGAACCGATATTGAAAAACCGATATTGAAAAACTGATATCGAAAAACTGATATTGAAAAACCGATATTGAAAAAGCGATATTATAAAACCAATATTGAAAAACTTCTATCGAAAAACTGATATTGCAAAACCGATATTGAAAAACAAATATTGAAAAACTGATATCGAAAAACTGATATTGAAAAACCGATATTGAAAAAGCGATATTGTAAAACTGATATGGAAAAACCGATATTGAATCCGATAATAGAACCGATATTGAAAAACCGATATTGAAAAACAAATATTGAAAAACTGATATCGAAAAACTAATATTGAAAAACCTATATCGAAAAACTGATATTGCAAAACCGATATTGAATCCGATATTAGAACCAATATTGAAAAACCGATATTGTAAAACAAATATTGAATAACTGATATTGAAAAACCGATATTGAAAAAGCGATATTGTAAAACTGATATGGAAAAACCGATATTGAAAAACCGATATTGAAACCGATATTAGAACCGATATTAGAACCGATATTGAAAAACCGATATTGAAAAACCGATATTGAAAAACCTATATCGAAAAACTGATATTGCAAAACCGATATTGAAAAACCTATATCGAAAAACTGATATTGCAAAACCGATATTGAATCCGATATTAGAACCGATATTGTAAAACAAATATTGAAAAACTGATATCGAAAAACTGATATTGAAAAACCGATATTAAAAAACTGATATCGAAAAACTGATATTGAAAAACCGATATTAAAAAACTGATATCGAAAAACTGATATTGAAAAACCGATATTGAAAAACCGATATTGAAACCGATATTAGAACCGATATTGAAAAACCGATATTGAAAAACCGATATTGAAAAAGCGATATTGTAAAACTGATATGGAAAAACCGATAATGAATCCGATAATAGAACCGATATTGAAAAACCGATATTGAAAAACAAATATTGAAAAACTGATATCGAAAAACTGATATTGAAAAACCTATATCGAAAAACTGATATTGCAAAACCGATATTGAATCCGATATTAGAACCGATATTGAAAAACCGATATTGTAAAACAAATATTGAAAAACTGATATTGAAAAACCGATATTGAAAAAGCGATATTGTAAAACTGATATTGAAAAACCGATATTCAAAAACCGATATTGGAGAACAAATATTGAAAAACTGATATCGAAAAACTGATATTGAAAAACCAATATCGAAAAACTGATATTGCAAAACCGATATTGAATCCGATATTAGAACCGATATTGAAAAACCGATATTGAAAAACTGATATCGAAAAACTGATATTGAAAAACCTATATTGAAAAAGCGATATTGTAAAACCAATATTGAAAAACTTATATCGAAAAACTGATATTGCAAAACCGACATTGAATCCGATATTAGAACCGATATTGAAAAACCGATATTGTAAAACAAATATCGAAAAACTGATATTGCAAAACCGATATTGAATCCGATATTAGAACCGATATTGAAAAACCGATATTGAAAAACAAATATTGAAAAACTGATATTGAAAAACTGATATCGAAAAACTGATATTGCAAAACTGATATTGAAAAACCGATATTCAATCCGATATTAGAACCGATATTGAAAAACCGATATTGAAAAACTGATATCGAAAAACTGATATTGAAAAACCGATATTGAAAAAGCGATATTGTAAAACCAATATTGAAAAACTTCTATCGAAAAACTGATATTGCAAAACCGATATTGAAAAACAAATATTGAAAAACTGATATCGAAAAACTGATATTGAAAAACCGATATTGAAAAAGCGATATTGTAAAACTGATATGGAAAAACCGATATTGAATCCGATAATAGAACCGATATTGAAAAACCGATATTGAAAAACAAATATTGAAAAACTGATATCGAAAAACTAATATTGAAAAACCTATATCGAAAAACTGATATTGCAAAACCGATATTGAATCCGATATTAGAACCGATATTGTAAAACAAATATTGAAAAACTGATATCGAAAAACTGATATTGAAAAACCGATATTAAAAAACTGATATCGAAAAACTGATATTGAAAAACCGATATTGAAAAACCTATATCGAAAAACTGATATTGCAAAACCGATATTGAATCCGATATTAGAACCGATATTGTAAAACAAATATTGAAAAACTGATATCGAAAAACTGATATTGAAAAACCGATATTAAAAAACTGATATCGAAAAACTGATATTGAAAAACCGATATTGAAAAACCGATATTGAAACCGATATTAGAACCGATATTGAAAAACCGATATTGAAAAAGCGATATTGAAAAAGCGATATTGTAAAACTGATATGGAAAAACCGATATTGAATCCGATAATAGAACCGATATTCAAAAACCGATATTGGAGAACAAATATTGAAAAACTGATATCGAAAAACTGAAATTGAAAAACCGATATTGAATCCGATATTAGAACCGATATTGAAAAACCGATATTGTAAAACAAATATTGAAAAACAGATATCGAAAAACTGATATTGAAAAACCGATATTGAAAAACCTATATCGAAAAACTGATATTGCAAAACCGATATTGAATCCGATATTAGAACCGATATTGTAAAACAAATATTGAAAAACTGATATCGAAAAACTGATATTGAAAAACCGATATTAAAAAACTGATATCGAAAAACTGATATTGAAAAACCGATATTGAAAAACCGATATTGAAACCGATATTAGAACCGATATTGAAAAACCGATATTGAAAAACCTATATCGAAAAACTGATATTGCAAAACCGATATTGAATCCGATATTAGAACCGATATTGAAAAACCTATATTGTAAAACAAATATTGAAAAACTGATATTGAAAAACCGATTTTGAAAAACAAATATTGAAAAACCTATATCGAAAAACTGATATTGCTAAACCGATATTGAATCCGATATTAGAACCGATATTGAAAAACCGATATTGTAAAACAAATATTGAAAAACTGATATCGAAAAACTGATATTGCAAAACTGATATTGAAAAACCGATATTGAATCCGATATTAGAACCGATATTGTAAAACAAATATTGAAAAACTGATATCGAAAAACTGATATTGAAAAACCGATATTAAAAAACTGATATCGAAAAACTGATATTGAAAAACCGATATTGAAAAACCGATATTGAAACCGATATTAGAACCGATATTGAAAAACCGATATTGTAAAACAAATATTGAAAGACTGATATCGAAAAACTGATATTGAAAAACCGATATTGAAAAACCGATATTGAAAAACCTATATCGAAAAACTGATATTGCAAAAAAGATATTGAATCCGATATTAGAACCGATATTGAAAAACCGATATTGAAAAACAAATATTGAAAAACTGATATCGAAAAACTGATATTGAAAAACCGATATTGAAAAACCGATATTGAAAAACCGATATTGAAAAAGCGATATTGTAAAACCGATATTGAATCCGATAATAGAACCGATATTCAAAAACCGATATTGGAGAACAAATATTGAAAAACTGATATCGAAAAACTGAAATTGAAAAACCGATATTGAATCCGATATTAGAAACGATATTGAAAAACCGATATTGTAAAACAAATATTGAAAAACAGATATCGAAAAACTGGTATTGAAAAACCGATATTGAAAAACCTATATCGAAAAACTGATATTGCAAAACCGATATTGAATCCGATATTAGAACCGATATTGTAAAACAAATATTGAAAAACTGATATCGAAAAACTGATATTGAAGAACCGATATTAAAAAACCGATATTGAAAAACCTATATCGAAAAACTGATATTGCAAAACCGATATTGAATCCGATATTAGAACCGATATTGTAAAACAAATATTGAAAAACTGATATCGAAAAACTGATATTGAAAAACCGATATTGAAAAACCGATATTGAAAAACCTATATCGAAAAACTGATATTGCAAAAAAGATATTGAATCCGATATTAGAACCGATATTGAAAAACCGATATTGTAAAACAAATATTGAAAAACTGATATCGAAAAACTGATATTGAAAAACCGATATTGAAAAACCGATATTGAAAAACCTATATCGAAAAACTGATATTGCAAAACCGATATTGAATCCGATATTAGAACCGATATTGAAAAACCGATATTGAAAAACTGATATTGAAAAACCGATATTGAAAAACCGATATTGAAACCGATATTAGAACCGATATTGAAAAACCGATATTGTAAAACAAATATTGAAAAACTGATATCGAAAAACTGATATTGAAAAACCGATATTGAAAAACCGATATTGAAAAACTGATATCGAAAAACTGATATTGAAAAACCGATATTGAAAAACTGATATCGTAAAACTGATATTGCAAAACCGATATTGAAAAACCGATATTCAATCCGATATCAGAACCGATATTCAAAAACCGATATTGAAAACCGATATTAGAACCGATATTGAAAAACCGATATTGTAAAACAAATATTGAAAAACCTATATCGAATAACTGATATTGAAAAACCGATATTGAAAAACCGATATTGAAAACCGATATTGAAAAACCGATATTGAATCCGATATCAGAACCGATATTCAAAAACCGATATTGGAGAACAAATATTGAAAAACTGATATCGATAAACTGGTATTGATAAACCGATATTAAAAAAATGATATCGAAAAACTGATATTGAAAAACCGATATTGAAAAACCGATATTGAAAAACCGATATTGAAAAACCTATATCGAAAAACTGATATTGCAAAACCGATATTGAATCCGATATTAGAACCGATATTGTAAAACAAATATTGAAAAACTGTTATCGAAAAACTGATATTGAAAAACCGATATTAAAAAACTGATATCGAAAAACTGATATTGAAAAACCGATATTGAAAAACCGATATTGAAACCGATATTAGAACCGATATTGAAAAACCGATATTGAAAAACCGATATTGTAAAACTGATATGGAAAAACCGATATTGAATCCGATAATAGAACCGATATTCAAAAACCGATATTGGAGAACAAATATTGAAAAACTGATATCGAAAAACTGAAATTGAAAAACCGATATTGAATCCGATATTAGAACCGATATTGAAAAACCGATATTGTAAAACAAATATTGAAAAACAGATATCGAAAAACTGATATTGAAAAACCGATATTGAAAAACCTATATCGAAAAACTGATATTGCAAAACCGATATTGAATCCGATATTAGAACCGATATTGTAAAACAAATATTGAAAAACTGATATCGAAAAACTGATATTGAACAACCGATATTAAAAAACTGATATCGAAAAACTGATATTGAAAAACCGATATTGAAAAACCGATATTGAAACCGATATTAGAACCGATATTGAAAAACCGATATTGAAAAACCTATATCGAAAAACTGATATTGCATAACCGATATTGAATCCGATATTAGAACCGATATTGAAAAACCTATATTGTAAAACAAATATTGAAAAACTGATATTGAAAAACCGATTTTGAAAAACAAATATTGAAAAACCTATATCGAAAAACTGATATTGCTAAACCGATATTGAATCCGATATTAGAACCGATATTGAAAAACCGATATTGTAAAACAAATATTGAAAAACTGATATCGAAAAACTGATATTGCAAAACTGATATTGAAAAACCGATATTGAATCCGATATTAGAACCGATATTGTAAAACAAATATTGAAAAACTGATATCGAAAAACTGATATTGAAAAACCGATATTAAAAAACTGATATCGAAAAACTGATATTGAAAAACCGATATTGAAAAACCGATATTGAAACCGATATTAGAACCGATATTGAAAAACCGATATTGTAAAACAAATATTGAAAGACTGATATCGAAAAACTGATATTGAAAAACCGATATTGAAAAACCGATATTGAAAAACCTATATCGAAAAACTGATATTGCAAAAAAGATATTGAATCCGATATTAGAACCGATATTGAAAAACCGATATTGTAAAACAAATATTGAAAAACTGATATCGAAAAACTGATATTGAAAAACCGATATTGAAAAACCGATATTGAAACCGATATTAGAACCGATATTGAAAAACCGATATTGAAAAACCGATATTGAAAAAGCGATATTGTAAAACCGATATTGAATCCGATAATAGAACCGATATTCAAAAACCGATATTGGAGAACAAATATTGAAAAACTGATATCGAAAAACTGATATTGAAAAACCGATATTGAAAAACCGATATTGAAACCGATATTAGAACCGATATTGAAAAACCGATATTGTAAAACAAATATTGAAAGACTGATATCGAAAAACTGATATTGAAAAAGCGATATTGTAAAACCGATATTGAATCCGATAATAGAACCGATATTCAAAAACCGATATTGGAGAACAAATATTGAAAAACAGATATCGAAAAACTGGTATTGAAAAACCGATATTGAAAAACCTATATCGAAAAACTGATATTGCAAAACCGATATTGAATCCGATATTAGAACCGATATTGTAAAACAAATATTGAAAAACTGATATCGAAAAACTGATATTGAAGAACCGATATTAAAAAACCGATATTGAAAAACCTATATCGAAAAACTGATATTGCAAAACCGATATTGAATCCGATATTAGAACCGATATTGTAAAACAAATATTGAAAAACTGATATCGAAAAACTGATATTGAAAAACCGATATTAAAAAACTGATATCGAAAAACTGATATTGAAAAACCGATATTGAAAAACCGATATTGAAACCGATATTAGAACCGATATTGAAAAACCGATATTGAAAAACCTATATCGAAAAACTGATATTGCAAAACCGATATTGAATCCGATATTAGAACCGATATTGAAAAACCTATATTGTAAAACAAATATTGAAAAACTGATATTGAAAACCCGATTTTGAAAAACAAATATTGAAAAACCTATATCGAAAAACTGATATTGCAAAACCGATATTGAATCCGATATTAGAACCGATATTGAAAAACCGATATTGTAAAACAAATATTGAAAAACTGATATCGAAAAACTGATATTGCAAAACTGATATTGAAAAACCGATATTCAATCCGATATTAGAACCGATATTGTAAAACAAATATTGAAAAACTGATATCGAAAAACTGATATTGAAAAACCGATATTAAAAAACTGATATCGAAAAACTGATATTGAAAAACCGATATTGAAAAACCGATATTGAAACCGATATTAGAACCGATATTGAAAAACCGATATTGAAAAACCTATATCGAAAAACTGATATTGCAAAACCGATATTGAATCCGATATTAGAACCGATATTGAAAAACCGATATTGTAAAACAAATATTGAAAAACTGATATTGAAAAACCGATTTTGAAAAACAAATATTGAAAAACCTATATCGAAAAACTGATATTGCAAAACCGATATTGAATCCGATATTAGAACCGATATTGAAAAACCGATATTGTAAAACAAATATTGAAAGACTGATATCGAAAAACTGATATTGAAAAACCGATATTGAAAAACCGATATTGAAAAACCTATATCGAAAAACTGATATTGCAAAAAAGATATTGAATCCGATATTAGAACCGATATTGAAAAACCGATATTGTAAAACAAATATTGAAAAACTGATATCGAAAAACTGATATTGAAAAACCGATATTGAAAAACCGATATTGAAAAACCTATATCGAAAAACTGATATTGCAAAACCGATATTGAATCCGATATTAGAACCGATATTGAAAAACCGATATTGAAAAACTGATATTGAAAAACCGATATTGAAAAACCGATATTGAAACCGATATTAGAACCGATATTGAAAAACCGATATTGTAAAACAAATATTGAAAAACTGATATCGAAAAACTGATATTGAAAAACCGATATTGAAAAACCGATATTGAAAAACTGATATCGAAAAACTGATATTGAAAAACCGATATTGAAAAACTGATATCGTAAAACTGATATTGCAAAACCGATATTGAAAAACCGATATTCAATCCGATATCAGAACCGATATTCAAAAACCGATATTGAAAACCGATATTAGAACCGATATTGAAAAACCGATATTGTAAAACAAATATTGAAAAACCTATATCGAAAAACTGATATTGCAAAACCGATATTGAATCCGATATTAGAACCGATATTGAAAAACCGATATTGTAAAACAAATATTGAAAAACTGATATCGAAAAACTGATATTGCAAAACTGATATTGAAAAACCGATATTCAATCCGATATTAGAACCGATATTGTAAAACAAATATTGAAAAACTGATATCGAAAAACTGATATTGAAAAACCGATATTAAAAAACTGATATCGAAAAACTGATATTGAAAAACCGATATTGAAAAACCGATATTGAAACCGATATTAGAACCGATATTGAAAAACCGATATTGAAAAACCTATATCGAAAAACTGATATTGCAAAACCGATATTGAATCCGATATTAGAACCGATATTGAAAAACCGATATTGTAAAACAAATATTGAAAAACTGATATTGAAAAACCGATTTTGAAAAACAAATATTGAAAAACCTATATCGAAAAACTGATATTGCAAAACCGATATTGAATCCGATATTAGAACCGATATTGAAAAACCGATATTGTAAAACAAATATTGAAAGACTGATATCGAAAAACTGATATTGAAAAACCGATATTGAAAAACCGATATTGAAAAACCTATATCGAAAAACTGATATTGCAAAAAAGATATTGAATCCGATATTAGAACCGATATTGAAAAACCGATATTGTAAAACAAATATTGAAAAACTGATATCGAAAAACTGATATTGAAAAACCGATATTGAAAAACCGATATTGAAAAACTGATATCGAAAAACTGATATTGAAAAACCGATATTGAAAAACCGATATTGAATCCGATATTAGAACCGATATTCAAAAACCGATATTGGAGAACAAATATTGAAAAACCGATATTGAAAAACAAATATTGAAAAACTGATATCGCAAAACTGATATTGAAAAACCGATATTGAAAAACTGATATTGAATCCGATATTAGAACCGATATTGAAAAACCGATGTTGGAGAACAAATATTGAAAAACTGATATTGAAAAACCGATTTTGAAAAACAAAAATTGAAAAACTGATATCGAAAAACTGATATTGAAAAACCGATATTGAATCCGATATTAGAACCGATATTCAAAAACCGATATTGGAGAACAAATATTGAAAAAATGATATCGAAAAACTGATATTGAAAAACCGATTTTGAAAAACAAAGATTGAAAAACTGATATCGAAAAACTGATATTGAAAAACCGATATTGAATCCGATATTAGAACCGATATTCAAAAACCGATATTGGAGAACAAATATTGAAAAAATGATATCGAAAAACTGATATTGCAAAACCGATATTGAATCCGATATTAGAACCGATATTGTAAAACAAATATTGAAAAACTGTTATCGAAAAACTGATATTGAAAAACCGATATTAAAAAACTGATATCGAAAAACTGATATTGAAAAACCGATATTGAAAAACCGATATTGAAACCGATATTAGAACCGATATTGAAAAACCGATATTGAAAAAGCGATATTGAAAAAGCGATATTGTAAAACTGATATGGAAAAACCGATATTGAATCCGATAATAGAACCGATATTCAAAAACCGATATTGGAGAACAAATATTGAAAAACTGATATCGAAAAACTGAAATTGAAAAACCGATATTGAATCCGATATTAGAACCGATATTGAAAAACCGATATTGTAAAACAAATATTGAAAAACAGATATCGAAAAACTGATATTGAAAAACCGATATTGAAAAACCTATATCGAAAAACTGATATTGCAAAACCGATATTGAATCCGATATTAGAACCGATATTGTAAAACAAATATTGAAAAACTGATATCGAAAAACTGATATTGAAAAACCGATATTAAAAAACTGATATCGAAAAACTGATATTGAAAAACCGATATTGAAAAACCGATATTGAAACCGATATTAGAACCGATATTGAAAAACCGATATTGAAAAACCTATATCGAAAAACTGATATTGCAAAACCGATATTGAATCCGATATTAGAACCGATATTGAAAAACCTATATTGTAAAACAAATATTGAAAAACTGATATTGAAAAACCGATTTTGAAAAACAAATATTGAAAAACCTATATCGAAAAACTGATATTGCTAAACCGATATTGAATCCGATATTAGAACCGATATTGAAAAACCGATATTGTAAAACAAATATTGAAAAACTGATATCGAAAAACTGATATTGCAAAACTGATATTGAAAAACCGATATTGAATCCGATATTAGAACCGATATTGTAAAACAAATATTGAAAAACTGATATCGAAAAACTGATATTGAAAAACCGATATTAAAAAACTGATATCGAAAAACTGATATTGAAAAACCGATATTGAAAAACCGATATTGAAACCGATATTAGAACCGATATTGAAAAACCGATATTGTAAAACAAATATTGAAAGACTGATATCGAAAAACTGATATTGAAAAACCGATATTGAAAAACCGATATTGAAAAACCTATATCGAAAAACTGATATTGCAAAAAAGATATTGAATCCGATATTAGAACCGATATTGAAAAACCGATATTGAAAAACAAATATTGAAAAACTGATATCGAAAAACTGATATTGAAAAACCGATATTGAAAAACCGATATTGAAAAACCGATATTGAAAAAGCGATATTGTAAAACCGATATTGAATCCGATAATAGAACCGATATTCAAAAACCGATATTGGAGAACAAATATTGAAAAACTGATATCGAAAAACTGAAATTGAAAAACCGATATTGAATCCGATATTAGAAACGATATTGAAAAACCGATATTGTAAAACAAATATTGAAAAACAGATATCGAAAAACTGGTATTGAAAAACCGATATTGAAAAACCTATATCGAAAAACTGATATTGCAAAACCGATATTGAATCCGATATTAGAACCGATATTGTAAAACAAATATTGAAAAACTGATATCGAAAAACTGATATTGAAGAACCGATATTAAAAAACCGATATTGAAAAACCTATATCGAAAAACTGATATTGCAAAACCGATATTGAATCCGATATTAGAACCGATATTGTAAAACAAATATTGAAAAACTGATATCGAAAAACTGATATTGAAAAACCGATATTGAAAAACCGATATTGAAAAACCTATATCGAAAAACTGATATTGCAAAAAAGATATTGAATCCGATATTAGAACCGATATTGAAAAACCGATATTGTAAAACAAATATTGAAAAACTGATATCGAAAAACTGATATTGAAAAACCGATATTGAAAAACCGATATTGAAAAACCTATATCGAAAAACTGATATTGCAAAACCGATATTGAATCCGATATTAGAACCGATATTGAAAAACCGATATTGAAAAACTGATATTGAAAAACCGATATTGAAAAACCGATATTGAAACCGATATTAGAACCGATATTGAAAAACCGATATTGTAAAACAAATATTGAAAAACTGATATCGAAAAACTGATATTGAAAAACCGATATTGAAAAACCGATATTGAAAAACTGATATCGAAAAACTGATATTGAAAAACCGATATTGAAAAACTGATATCGTAAAACTGATATTGCAAAACCGATATTGAAAAACCGATATTCAATCCGATATCAGAACCGATATTCAAAAACCGATATTGAAAACCGATATTAGAACCGATATTGAAAAACCGATATTGTAAAACAAATATTGAAAAACCTATATCGAATAACTGATATTGAAAAACCGATATTGAAAAACCGATATTGAAAACCGATATTGAAAAACCGATATTGAATCCGATATCAGAACCGATATTCAAAAACCGATATTGGAGAACAAATATTGAAAAACTGATATCGATAAACTGGTATTGATAAACCGATATTAAAAAAATGATATCGAAAAACTGATATTGAAAAACCGATATTGAAAAACCGATATTGAAAAACCGATATTGAAAAACCTATATCGAAAAACTGATATTGCAAAACCGATATTGAATCCGATATTAGAACCGATATTGTAAAACAAATATTGAAAAACTGTTATCGAAAAACTGATATTGAAAAACCGATATTAAAAAACTGATATCGAAAAACTGATATTGAAAAACCGATATTGAAAAACCGATATTGAAACCGATATTAGAACCGATATTGAAAAACCGATATTGAAAAACCGATATTGTAAAACTGATATGGAAAAACCGATATTGAATCCGATAATAGAACCGATATTCAAAAACCGATATTGGAGAACAAATATTGAAAAACTGATATCGAAAAACTGAAATTGAAAAACCGATATTGAATCCGATATTAGAACCGATATTGAAAAACCGATATTGTAAAACAAATATTGAAAAACAGATATCGAAAAACTGATATTGAAAAACCGATATTGAAAAACCTATATCGAAAAACTGATATTGCAAAACCGATATTGAATCCGATATTAGAACCGATATTGTAAAACAAATATTGAAAAACTGATATCGAAAAACTGATATTGAACAACCGATATTAAAAAACTGATATCGAAAAACTGATATTGAAAAACCGATATTGAAAAACCGATATTGAAACCGATATTAGAACCGATATTGAAAAACCGATATTGAAAAACCTATATCGAAAAACTGATATTGCATAACCGATATTGAATCCGATATTAGAACCGATATTGAAAAACCTATATTGTAAAACAAATATTGAAAAACTGATATTGAAAAACCGATTTTGAAAAACAAATATTGAAAAACCTATATCGAAAAACTGATATTGCTAAACCGATATTGAATCCGATATTAGAACCGATATTGAAAAACCGATATTGTAAAACAAATATTGAAAAACTGATATCGAAAAACTGATATTGCAAAACTGATATTGAAAAACCGATATTGAATCCGATATTAGAACCGATATTGTAAAACAAATATTGAAAAACTGATATCGAAAAACTGATATTGAAAAACCGATATTAAAAAACTGATATCGAAAAACTGATATTGAAAAACCGATATTGAAAAACCGATATTGAAACCGATATTAGAACCGATATTGAAAAACCGATATTGTAAAACAAATATTGAAAGACTGATATCGAAAAACTGATATTGAAAAACCGATATTGAAAAACCGATATTGAAAAACCTATATCGAAAAACTGATATTGCAAAAAAGATATTGAATCCGATATTAGAACCGATATTGAAAAACCGATATTGTAAAACAAATATTGAAAAACTGATATCGAAAAACTGATATTGAAAAACCGATATTGAAAAACCGATATTGAAACCGATATTAGAACCGATATTGAAAAACCGATATTGAAAAACCGATATTGAAAAAGCGATATTGTAAAACCGATATTGAATCCGATAATAGAACCGATATTCAAAAACCGATATTGGAGAACAAATATTGAAAAACTGATATCGAAAAACTGATATTGAAAAACCGATATTGAAAAACCGATATTGAAACCGATATTAGAACCGATATTGAAAAACCGATATTGTAAAACAAATATTGAAAGACTGATATCGAAAAACTGATATTGAAAAAGCGATATTGTAAAACCGATATTGAATCCGATAATAGAACCGATATTCAAAAACCGATATTGGAGAACAAATATTGAAAAACAGATATCGAAAAACTGGTATTGAAAAACCGATATTGAAAAACCTATATCGAAAAACTGATATTGCAAAACCGATATTGAATCCGATATTAGAACCGATATTGTAAAACAAATATTGAAAAACTGATATCGAAAAACTGATATTGAAGAACCGATATTAAAAAACCGATATTGAAAAACCTATATCGAAAAACTGATATTGCAAAACCGATATTGAATCCGATATTAGAACCGATATTGTAAAACAAATATTGAAAAACTGATATCGAAAAACTGATATTGAAAAACCGATATTAAAAAACTGATATCGAAAAACTGATATTGAAAAACCGATATTGAAAAACCGATATTGAAACCGATATTAGAACCGATATTGAAAAACCGATATTGAAAAACCTATATCGAAAAACTGATATTGCAAAACCGATATTGAATCCGATATTAGAACCGATATTGAAAAACCTATATTGTAAAACAAATATTGAAAAACTGATATTGAAAACCCGATTTTGAAAAACAAATATTGAAAAACCTATATCGAAAAACTGATATTGCAAAACCGATATTGAATCCGATATTAGAACCGATATTGAAAAACCGATATTGTAAAACAAATATTGAAAAACTGATATCGAAAAACTGATATTGCAAAACTGATATTGAAAAACCGATATTCAATCCGATATTAGAACCGATATTGTAAAACAAATATTGAAAAACTGATATCGAAAAACTGATATTGAAAAACCGATATTAAAAAACTGATATCGAAAAACTGATATTGAAAAACCGATATTGAAAAACCGATATTGAAACCGATATTAGAACCGATATTGAAAAACCGATAT